>NC_030385.2:23742732-23784331 GCF_001625215.2 Daucus carota subsp. sativus | reverse complement strand
CTATACTCCTGAAGACATCTTATCAATCAGTAAAGATGCCAAAGTAAAGCACTTGTTGCACAGTGCTCTTGATAATGCTATGTCAAATAGGGTGATGGCGTATGAAAAACACTGCAAAAGAAATATGGGATGCTTTGGAAGTCAGATGTCAGGGAACCAAAGCCTCAAGAAAAACAGAAGAACCATACTTACTCAAGAGTATGAACACTTGGATGCAAAGTCTGTGTGAATCACTGACTGATCTTTATGACAGATTTGTCAAGCTGCTGAATGATCTGTCTCTAGTGGATAAAGTATGATTTAGAAGATTCAAATCTCAAATTTTTGCTTGCTCGTCCTGAAAAGTGGGATTTGAAGGTAACCACTATAAGAGACAACCATGACCTTGAAGAGATGTCTCTGGATGACATCTTGGAAGGTTGAAACTCATGAACTTGAAATGGAGCAAGAAGCAAACGACATGGTGGCAAACCCAAACCAGTGCTCTAAAATTCAAGAAACAAACAGTTGTAAAAATCAAGGGAAAAGCTCATGTCAAAAAGTCTGATACTGAGTCATCAAACTTGATGATGACTCAAACTCTGAATACTGTCAGACTCTTGATGCCAGTGATTTACTGAGATGATGCCATCTGTGGCAGCATTGATGGTGAAAAGCTTCAAGAAGATGGCTTATAAGAAGCATACTCACAAAGGAAGAAGAAGTTCTCAACGAAAGACAGAAACCTGATAGGAAGGTCTTCAAAAGGAATGAAGGCACAAGAAGAAAAATCATGGAGAAAATGGATAAGTCTAAATACCACATGCTTCAATTGTGGAGAGAAACGGCCATTTTGCAACTGAGTGCAAGAAAGCTAAGAACGAAAAAAGAACAAGCATTTATCACAAAGAAAGGAGCTGGGCAGACCCTCATAGAATCAGAGGAAAGAAGTCAACTATGCCTTGATGGCAAACATGGACAACAGCACTGAGACTGTTGAAACTAAGGTACCTCATTCCACTCTTGCTTTTGATACTGAAGATATAACTGAGTTAAGATTGTTCTTAAAACTCTGCATGTTAGTTATAGAGATCAGACTTAGAAAATGAAAGACTAAAATCTGAGAACTTAGATGTCAAGAAAAGGAATGATTATCTTGAAAGGAAACTAGTTCTGATGCTAGAAGTTCAGAAGGAAAAGAGATGACTCCATCTTTGTTAAAATGAACTCTTAAAGAAAAATGCTTCTCTTGAAACAGAACTTGTTAAGGAAAGAGAGATAATCAGAACTTGGACTAACTCAGGTATAGACTACTCAGAATATCTTAGAACAGTGGAAACTGGAAGAAGGGTTAGGTTACTCTGATAAAAATGAAGCTGAGTCCATATAAACAAGAAACCCATTAAAATTGAAAAACCTAGGGTAGTTCCAGTAAGATTTGTTGCAGAATCAAAGACTCAGGACAAATCAAAGACTGATACACCTAAACAGGTTAATATTGGTTTGATGACTCAGAAACCAGCTTAAGCATAAGCTCAAGGAGGTTTAAGAAAGAAAACAGGATTAAGGAACCTAAGAAAATAGAAATGGAAAGGTTGGAATAAACAAAAGCAATGGTTATATGCCTATTCCAAATGCTCCTAGAAAAACTTGTCATAATTGTGGTAATCCTAATCATCTTGCTTCTTTTTGCAGGAAAAATAAGGACATAAATACTATGTCTCCAAAATCAGAAGTTAAGACTAGGAATACTAGATTTAGACCAGAGAATCCTTGTTTTCATTGTGGTAGTTTATGGCATTCCATTTACACTTGTAAGGAATACCATAGTTTATATTATGATTATTATGAATTAAAACCTTCTTTGAAGAAAAGATTGATTCTCCTAGTTCAGCATCTGTTAAAAAGTCTGTTAGCACAAACTCTGATTTAAACTCTGATAAATCTTCCGCTGCTAGTGTTAACAAACTTAACAAGAACAAAGGATCCAAGCAAGTCTGGGTCCTTAAAACTAATCATTAGTTGTGTATGTGATTGCAGGGCAACAGGAAGAACATCCTAGTTCTGGACAGTGGATGCTCAGGACATATGACAGGAAATAAGCCCTGCTATCAGACTTTGTGGAGAAGGCTGGCCCAAATGTTTCTTATGGAGATGGAAACATAGGGAAAACTTTGGGATATGGCAATATCAATCTTGGAAATGTCATCATTCAATCTGTAGCTCTGGTCTCAGGACTTAAGCACAACCTGCTGAGCATAAGTCAAATCTGTGACAGAGGATATCATGTTGATTTCCTGGAGGAACACTGTGAGGTTATCAGTAAAACCACTGGAAAAGTTGTTCTAAAAGGATACAGACATGGGAACATCTATGAAGCTAAGCTATCTTTAAACTCTGAAAGCTCTGCAATATGTCTACTTGGCAGAGCCAGTATTGAAGAAAGCTGGAACTGGCACAAGAATTATCTCACCTGAACTTCAATAATATAAATGAGCTTGTGAAGAAAGATCTTGTGAAAGGACTTCCAAAATCAGTTTTTACTCCAGATGGACTCTGTGATTCCTGTCAGAAAGCAAAACAGAGGAAGTCTTCGTTCAAAAGTAAAAACTGAGTCCTCAATTCTTGAGCCATATCATCTGCTGCATGTTGATCTTTTTGGACCAGTAAATATAATGTCCATTGCAAAGAAGAGATATACTCTGGTCATTGTTGATGAATTTACCAGATATACATGGGTATATTTTCTACACAACAAGGATGAGACACCATCTTTATTGATTGAGCATGTCAGACAGCTGAACAAAATCTCTAAAGATGCAGTAAAGATCATCAGAAGTGATAATGGCACTGAGTTCAAGAATTTTAAAATGGAGGAGTTCTGTAAAGAAAATGGCATTAAACAGGAATTTTCAGCACGTGGAACACCTCAACAAAATGGTGTTGTAGAAAGGAAGAACAGAACTCTGATTGAAGCTGCTAGAACCATGTTGGAGGAAGCAAAGTTACCAACCTACTTCTGGGCTGAAGCTGTGCAATCTGCTTGTTTCACACAGAATGCAACTCTGATTAACAAGCATGGAAAACTCCATTGAAATGGTCAAAGGCAGAAAACCAAATCTCAAATACTTCCATATTTTTGGATGTAAATGTTTTGTTCTGAAAAATCATCCTGAACAGCTAACCAAATTTGATTTAAAAGCTGATGAAGGAATTTTTGTTGGTTATCCTTTATCAACAAAAGCCTTCAGAGTTTACAATCTAAGAACAAGGGTAATCATGGAATCCATTCATGTGTCCTTTGATGATAAGAAAATTACTGGAATGGAAGATTTTGAAGATCATGAGCAACTGAGATTTGAAGATGAAGATGCATTCTCTGATTCCATAAACTCTGACTCTGAGACAACATCAGAACATGTCACTTCAACTCATCAACCTCAAGCACATGTTGAGGGGGAGCACTTTCAAAATGAAAATCTGGATGAAAATGTTGAGACTCGGCAGAAAACTCAAACTCTGATTCTGACTCCTCAAACTCTGATCATTCTGCATCAGAGAATCATGAGAACACATCTTCAGGGGGAGCATCAGAAACTCAGAATGCTCATGGAGATAGCATGAATTATGGGGGAGAGGCATCAGAGAATCAAAATAATACTGGCATGGATTATGGGGGAGGATCTAGTTCCAGAAACCAACTGCCACATGAAAGGAAGTGGACAAAGTCTCACACACCAGATCTGATCATTGGAGATCCAGATGCTGGAGTGCAAACCAGAACTGCAACAGCAAATGAGTGTTTATTTCATTCATTCCTATCTCAAACAGAACCAAAGAAAGTGGAAGAAGCTTTACAGGATGCAGACTGGGTAACAGCAATGCAGGAGGAGTTAAATGAATTTGAAAGAAATAAAGTCTGGACACTTGTACCAAGACCAAAGAACAGATCAATAGTTGGTACTAAGTGGGTTTTCAGAAACAAAACAGACAGTGATGGTGTAATTACAAGAAACAAAGCCAGACTGGTAGCTAAGGGATATTCTCAACAAGAAGGAATTGACTATGATGAGACCTTTGCCCCAGTTGCCAGATTGGAAGCAATCAGAATTTTCTTGGCTTATGCAGCACACAAGAAATTCAGAGTTTACCAGATGGATGTAAAAAGTGCTTTTCTCAATGGGGAGCTGGAGGAAGAGGTATATGTTGAACAACCTCCAGGATTTGTGGACACAAAATTTCCAGATCATGTCTACAGATTGGATAAAGCACTGTATGGACTAAAGCAAGCACCAAGAGCATGGTATGAAACTCTGGCTCAATTTCTTTTGGACAGTGGTTTCAACAGAGGTACAATTGATAAAACTTTATTTTATCTCAACCATGGTAATGATCTGCTATTAGTTCAAGTCTATGTAGATGATATCATTTTTGGGTCTACTAATTCTAAACTCTGTGAGAGATTCTCAAAGCTTATGCAGTCCAGATATCAGATGAGCATGATGGGAGAAATGAGCTATTTTTTGGGACTTCAAGTCAAACAGACTGATGAGGGTATTTTCATTAATCAGTCTTTAAATATACAAGGAACCTGCTAAAGAAATTTGGCATGCAGGATAGCTCAGCTGCTAACACTCCAATGGCAACTGCCACTAAGTTAGATAAAGATACTGGTTCACCAGTAGAAATTACTAACTACAGAGGTATGATAGGCTCACTACTATATCTGACTGCTAGTAGACCTGATATCATGTTTGCAACCTGTCTCTGTGCAAGATTTCAAGCAGATCCAAGAGAACCACACCTTGTAGCAGTCAAAAGAATTTTCAAATATCTCAAAGGAACAGTTGAGATGGGACTCTGGTATCCCAGAGAATCAGACTTTACACTGATTGGTTACTCTGATGCAGATTTTGCAGGATGCAAAATAGACAGAAAAAGTACAAGTGGGAGCTGTCAATTTCTAGGAGGAAGACTGGTTTCTTGGTTCAGTAAGAAACAAAAATCTATCTCCACATCCACTGCAGAAGCAGAGTATATTGCTGCAGGAAGCTGCTGTGCTCAGATTTTATGGATGAAGAATCAACTACTGGACAATGGGTTAACTCTGACTCAAATTCCTATTTATTGTGATAACCAAAGTGCTATTGCTATGACAGGAAATCCAGTACAGCATTCCATGACCAAGCATATCAGCATAAGGTATCATTTTATCAGAGAACATGTGATGGAAGGAACAGTAGAGCTTCACTTTGTTCCAACAGATCAGCAGTTGGCAGATATCTTCACCAAACCTCTGGCTGAAGCAACATTTACAAGGCTTGTAAACGAATTAGGGATGATCTCTGGTCCTCTCTAAACTCTGATACATTGCATGATATTATATCTGTTAGTATTCGTTGTTATAAACCTGATCTACAACTGCATCTGTTATTCTCTGATCCAAACACTGATGATTATACTCTGATTTGATAAACTCTGATATTTAAACTCTGACCGACAAACTCTGATGACCTGAATTTTTTATGATGAAAGATAATCCTGTGAAGAATATGTTGCAAATACCTGAATTAAGTCATAAACATCTCTAAAGTCTGATTTTTGTGATATTACAGCTGTGGAAACTTTGACACACAACACATGATTTAAATTGTTACTTAGACTGTCTTACTTCTTAAATATTAGACATGTACTCAGTAAAGAACTTGTTTTACTCCTCTTATGAGCTAAGAGTTAATTAGTTTCAGTTATGGATCCTCAAGATATTTCTTCTCAGAAAAAGAAAACAAAAGAAAACAATCTCAGGTACTCCTTTGAGATCTTAGAAAATTTGTGAAAGGAAAGATCCAAGTGCACTGCTGGTATTAAGCAAATGCATCAAAAATTAAAATAATTTTTGGGGACTTTTCACATTGTCTGATTACTGGAGAAATACTCTGAGAAAACAAAAGTCTGATAAAGGTTATGACTCACTTACCATGAGGAGTTTCCTTCCAAAAGACAGGTGCGATTCAAAAGAGAAGAAATGGTATACTCTGATCCATATTATGAGAAACTCGGCTTATGAGGTGTTTAAAACATTTTCTGATTATCTGATTCTTTCTAATATTATTTAAGAAATTTGACAATCTCTGTGACACTAGAGAATTCATGTTAACACACACCTCACTCCACTTCTGTGATTAACAATTTTTTTACTTCGAGTAATTTTTGACTGGAGTTAAATAAATATTTGCAAACTCTGAGGAGCAAGTGTCATGTAGACCTTGAATATTTATCTCTCATTATTACAAGATTCTATGATCACTCTTTGGATTGTCATATTATAAGTCATTTATTTAAACTCTGGTCAATGGTCAGCTTCTGATCGAAGTCAGAGTTAAAATAAATAATTCTTTGGTTGAGTAAATATTAGTCTTTATTATCAAACGGTATAAAATCCTTTTGAATTCCTGAGTGGAGAAAAACACGGTGCATAATTGTATTTTTCTCTCGGAAATTGGTGCACAGTAATACAAGTTACACTCCACTATCACGCTTGTCATGATTACACTCCACTACCGCTTACTCTGACCACTGTGCATCTCCCACGTGCCCCACTAACTCAGAGATCAGAATTCGTGTTTACACTCACATATATATCAATTTTGAATTTTTTAACTCTTCACTTTTCACACACGATTTTTACTCTCTCTCTCTCTCAAACCCTCTTCTCATTTTCTCTCCAACATTTTGTCAAACAACATACCTGCATAACCTCAAACTCTCATTTTCTTTTCAGAAATCATGTCGACAACTGCTTTCGAGTTCAATGGAGCAAAGTTTGTCACCAACAACTACTCAGCCATTCTGGATAACGATGAAGCCCCCAAAGAGTTTCATCTTATTCAAGATTTCTTGGCTCACAATGAGCTGATGTATGCTCTGACTCAGCCAGAGCTAATCTCTCCTTCTCAGGTTCTCACCTTCTGGAGGACAGCAAATTACGATGATGGAGGTGAAAATGGTTCTCCATCTCTCACCTGCGATTATGAAGGTCAAGAGTATGTTGTCTCACCAGCGACTGTTAGGAAGGCTCTTCATCTTCCTGAAGAAAAGAAGTATGATGCTTCAGTACCCACTCAGACTTTGCGCGACATGATGACTTTTCTTGGGTATTCTGCAAGCACAGACAAAATGGGGGAACTTAAGCGTCCACACCTCTGCAAGGAGTGGAGCTTTTTCTATGACTGCATAACCAGGGCTTTTGGTAACAAATGCAGCAATTTTGATGCCATTCCCATCTTTAGTCAGCAGATCGGGTATTCTCTAATCCACAATCTGAAATTTGATATTGCCACATCTATATTGAGGTTTATTGGTGATAGGAGAAAAGAAAATATGAATATTGTCTATTATTCAAGATTTTGTCAGCTCATATTTTCTTACTGCTTCCCTGATGTGCCCATTCCTGAAAATGGAAATGAACTCCCATTTAAGATCACCAAAAGAGCTTTTACTGATCTGATTAAGAAGGATAGTAAGAAGACCACTGTACCTGTATTTGCTATTCCTGTGACTGTACAGGATAAACTGAAAGTAGCTTTACCCGACAAGTATGAAACTTTATTCTCTGATGAGAATATCCCACAGCCTCCATCTCCTGCTCATGAACCAGTAGAAAAATCTGATCCCAAACCAACCTCTGGTTCTTCTCAACAAGGACCAGTTGAAAATCTTCACCAAAAAGGATACTCAGATCCACCAAAACCCCAACCAAACCCTCCCCTCCTCCCAGAAAAAGAAGATTTCTACAGAAAATTTGAGACTCTGAATTAGATGAAGATATTCCTCCTCCTCCACCAGCAAAGAAACTGAGAAAGAAAATAAAGCCAACCTCTATTACTGATCTGACTGTGGAACCACCTCAGTCAGAGGATCCTGAACAAGCCTTGATTCCATTCTCTGATCAATCTGCAGAGCCACTATTGATTGAACCTCTTTCTGCAATGCCACTTGATACTGCTGCAACTGACAAACAAATGTCAGAGTCAACCTCTGATCACAATGATCAGACAGAGGGAAACAAGTCTGTTGAAGAAAGAATTGCAGCTGATACTGATATATCAGAAAAACCCTCTGATGCACCAAGCAAATCAGAGGATGCACAAATAGAAATGGTACTCCAGCTAATCCAGGATTCTCTGGTTCAACCTGAAGATATTGTTGCAGCTCCTGCTCAGGAGATTCCCATGGCTGAAAACTCTGAGGCAGCTACTGAAGCTCTGGAGTCACATACTCTGAGTGTTTTTCTTGCAGACATTGATGATGATGAAGGAACAGAAGTTACATCAACTCCCATTCAAGCTCCTGGTCTATACTCTATAATCTCTGAGCCAGTCAGAGAAACTACACAAGAAAGGGTTGATTCCCCAATTAAGGCACTGTCACCAGTCAGGGAATCCACTCCTTTTATAGCTCCTGCAGTTCCAGGTTCTCCACTTCCATCCTCTGAGCCTGCCAGAAGGAGAATCTGCCACTTATCTTATAATCACAGGATGTGCAGAACCACATCACCTTCTGTTGAGGACAGACTTACTTCTATTGAGGCCATTCAGGCTTCAATGCATTATACTCTAGCAGATTTGAGTGCTTCTGTGGCACAACTGGTACAGGTTCTCACCTCTGCTGATGTCAAAAAGGGGGAGAAAACATCCAAAGACAAATGCAAACCTGATCAGCAAATGAAAAGGAAAAAGCCAGATGATGATGAGGAAGAAAAAGGGGAGATGAACAAACAACAAAAGCTGCTGCAGATCAAAGAAACAAAGAAGAATAGTAAAGAAGCAGCAAGCTCTGAGAGACCACCCAGAGAATCTCAAAAACAGAAATCCTTGGAATTGACTGTTATAACTCAAGCTCAGAGTATAAGCAAAGCAGTCAGAGATTCAGATGCTATATCTAAAGAGATAAATCTTGTGAACTCTGAGGTGGAAAAGAAGAAAGAAAAATTGATTGCTGAAGCTGAAAAGTTGATTGAAGCTGGAGACCCTGAGTCTCAGAAATTTTGTCAAACTCTGAAGTTCAGAGGCAAAGAAACCACTCTCTTCTATAAATCTCCTTCCTTGCAAGCAATTGATGAAGCCATGGCAAGGAAAATCTTTGAAAAAGAAAATCCAGGAATAGATATTGAGGCCATCAGACTTGAAGAAGAAAGATTGGCTGCTGAGAAGAAGAAGATCAGCAAAACAAATCTGATGAGCAAAGACAGATTACTGATTCCTCTCAGAAACAGAAGATTCCAAAGAAAAAGGGAATAGTAATCAGTGAGGTGAACTACACTGATATCAATAGACCAAGAACCAGATCTCAAACTCTGCCTGAGTCTGACTCAAAAGACAAAGGAAAGAAACCAGTTGATGTAGTTCTTCCAGTTCCTACTATGCCAAAGAAGTCAATAATCACATTAGCACCAGAGAATCCTACTAAGAGGATGATCAAGCTGAGCAAGAATATACACATAATTGCTAATGTCTCTGATCAAGCAGAAGGAAAGGAAGCTGGATTGGACAGAAGAAGAAAAGGTGAATTCAAGTCAATTCCTGAGAAAACTTTAACCTCTGACATTGCTCAAGTTAAAGTTCCAGTAACTGAAGAAAGGATTGAAGACACTAAAGTTTCCTGGTTGAAATTAAACTCTGAGAAGACTCAAGATGATCAGAAGAAAAAGAGTTTATATGGGAGTCTTGGTACAAATTTATACAAGGAAAGCCCAATGCTCACCAGAGTAAGAACTCATGGTACCAGAGGGAAAGAAGCTTATGACTCAACTGGTCTTGGTCACAGAAAAGAAAAGATTCAAACAGGCTCAGCAACTACTTTCAGAGATCCTTATCCCCTGACTGAAAAAGTAGGAGAAGCTGTTACACAGAAGGATCTTGACAAAGTTGAGTCAGTACAGATTTTGATGGACACTCATGATGGGCCAGAAGATAAAGAAAAGATTGCTATATTTCTGGAATCTGGCAGAGTGTATAGAATATCAGAAGCTGATTTATTGCTGAAATCTCTGAGAGAGCTGGAACATTTTCACTACATGTTGGAGATCAAGAATGAAGCTACTCAGAGGTGGTCAGATCTGATGAAGAGAACAATTAGTGAAAAGAGAAGATTCTATGGAGTAAAGTCTGATGATGAATATATTCCACAAATAGCTCAAGATGATGGTTCTGAAATTAGCATGGAAAAGAATAGCTCTGTGATGGAGACTATTGCAAACACCAGAATCTTGGGTTATAACAATGAAGCAGACATGCCTAGAGTTATTCAGCTTGGAGAAGCAATGAAGAGAAGCAAAGTGAATGCTTTGAGAGCAGCTATCTATCAGACTGGGGATGAAACAGAAGAACTCAGAAATGTTAAAGCCCAGATGATCCAGACTTTGAAGCTGAATGAAGAAAATCTGATAAACCAGTTTGTCAGAGAAAGCTCTGGATATAGGATGATTTGATAGATAGTTCTGCTGGTTCTGTAAGTTGTAAATAGTCTGTGAATTATTTATGTTATGCATTTGTCCTTGATTGTTTTTGACATCATCAGTAAATATATAGAACTTGTTCATTCTGTCTAATGCACAAGTTGGGGGAGATTGTTACATATTTGATGATGTCACAGGTATCTAACTTGTTTAGTGTGCAGAAGCAAATATCAGAGTTTAGCTGGAAATCAGAGTTTAACGACTGACAGCTGGATCAGAGTTTAAGCAATAATCAGAGTTTGCAGGCGGCTGATTTTCAGGAGCATATCTGACTAAGTAAGGAAGATAAAGATCAAGAGAGATTGTGCAGATCAGGACAGCAGAAGGATAGCTACTGATTAGATTATTTTAGGAAGCAGATAATTATAAATCAATCAGTAGATATCATGTAACTGTGTATATAAACACAGCTTAGGGTTTACTCTAGATGAGTTATCAATTGAATATCATTCGTGTAACCTAGCAGCTCTTAGTGATAAGATATAAATCACTAAGAGATTATTTGTAAGCTACTGTGATTTGTGAATAAGAGTTTAGTTGAATTATTCTCTTATATTGGTGTTTTGTTTTTGATTGTGTTCACTATATTATCTTATATAGTGAGTTTATTCGGCCTAACAATATGCAAATACACGAGAAACTAAGGGTGGATCTAGGAGAAGATACAAAATAGATTCAAGCATTACCAAGACAGGTTAGTATATTATATTAATTTTCTAACAATGGTATCAGAGCCAGAGGTTCACAGATCAATGATTTTGGATTATTTTATTTAATTTTGTTTTCTGGTATATATCAGACTATAACAAATCATCTTATTCACTAATTGGTTAATTCTTCTATGCCTGTATATTCACATTCATTAGTGAGTAAATTAATTTATGTATAATTAGTCTTTCATGTATCTTCATTAATATAATATACTTACTGTGTGAATGTTAAATATTTACATATTGTGTCTACATATTTATTTGTGTACATATTGCTACCAAAGTAGCCATGTTTATGCAATTAGAATATGTAATGAATTAATATGCATTTATCAAACATGCGAATTCTGTACTAATAAATTAGTTGAATTTATATGTATTGATAATTTGCATTTATTGAAGGAATAAAATTTAGAATGATTTTTAACTTCCAAAGTTGTTAATTTTCTGAATTAAATTTTATTTGAATAATTAAATCTAAAGTATCGGATAATTTTTTTTGGCATTTCATTAAAAGAAGAACATCGTATCACAAATGATACCACATCTTCAAAATGATATGTATTGTTTATAGATGGATACTTAGATTTTGTATATTTTATTTTCCAAACATGTATACAGATTTATTTAGAAATAAATAAATAAACATGTTAATGTTTGAGATATTCTAGTATCAAGTTAAACTAGAAAACTACGTACGGAGACATATATTGATAAAGTTTCAGGGATGACTAACTCAAGAATGAGATTTTCTGCAGCCATGAGTTTTCCTATGAGCACTAATCAAATGGAAATGCTCAATGGATTGAATTTCAAGAAGTGGAAACAAGATATTGAACTAAACCTTGGGATTTTGGACTTTGATCATGTTTTAAGAAGATCCGCCTGCAGAGTTAAATGCAAATGCAACAAGAGATGCCAAAAGTAAGTATGAGCAGTGGCATAAGCACAACAAGATGGCATTAATATGTATGAAAAGAAGTATGACAGATGCCGTAAAAGGAGGAATTCCAGAAACTATGTATGCAAGGGACTATTATAATTCTATTGCTGAAAAGTACAAAGTTTCTGACAAGGCAGAAGTAAGCAACCTCATGAATGCGCTTACAAAGATGAAATTTAATGGGCAAGGAAACATCAGAGAATACATTATGAAGGGAATTGAAATTTCAGAAAAATTGAAGGCTCTTAAGATGAATGTTGAAGAACCATTCCTTGTTCACATTATCCTAAATTCTTTCTCTGATCAATATAGCCACTTGAAAAGCCTCTACAATACACAAAAGGAAAAATGGAGTCTTAACGAATTAATATCTATCTGTGTGCAAGAAGAGGAAGAAGTGCTTAGACGAGGAAAGCAAGCAAGTATCCATTTCGTTTCCAAGGGAAAGAATAAGAAGAACTTTAGTAATAAGAGTAAGGGCTACAACGCTGGTGCTTCAACTTCTGGTGTAAAATCCGACATAAACAAAAACAAGTCTCAGAATAGACCAATGAAGTGTTTCTTTTGCAAGAAAACGGGTCACTTTAAGAAGGACTGTGAAGGTTTTAAAGCATGGTTGAACAAGAAAGGTAATTTTCTATCAAAATCACTTTTGGCTCTAAAATTTCATGCATTTGTTAATAAGAATTCTTGGTGGTTTGACACTGGCTCGCCTATACATATTGTTAATTCTCCACAGGGATTATCAAGCCTAATAATCCCAGACAAGAATGAAACAAAGATGTTAGGTCCTATAAACTCACTATATAAGTTAATATAGTGAACACAATCAATAACACAGTATGACAATATAAGAGATTAATTGCAATAAACTCTTATTCACAATGCTCAGTAGGTTACAAAAACTCTCTTAGTGATTTATATGTTATCACTAAGAGCTGCTAGGGTTCTTCTAAGAATATACTCGATAACTTAACTCGTATAGAGTAACCCTAATCTGTGTTTATATATACACAGTTACAAATCAATCTCTGATTTGATATCCTATAAATCAGCTATGTATTCTATCAATCAAAGATTGCTACTGTTTTCTGTTTGGTTTCCATAGTCAGCAAATCACTCCTCCGCTTCTATCCTTCCTTGAAGTATATCCGCTTCTGAACTCTTTCCACGTGTAAACTCTGATGAGTCTTGACTATGTAAACTCTGATCAGCTTCCAGCTTAAACTCTGATCACTCCTGTTCTAAAACAAACTTTAAGAACATTAGTAATCATCAATTATATCTAACAATCTCCCCCAACTTGTGCATAAATATGTTATGTGCAAGTTAACAGATAATTGATGATGTCAAAACAAATAAGTCAAATGCAACAGAGTTTAGCTACATAACAGAAAACTTTTAAAACTTACAGATACTTTTACTCCTTAGCTTCATAGACACCATTGGCTGTCTTTAAGTATTCTCTGAGGAGTTCCCTTTCAACTTGTGCAAGTGCTGCAGTCATCTGTCTTTTGACTTCTCTTAATTCTGGATCTGAAACTCCAGTCTGATAGATGGCAGCTCCAAGATCATAAATCTTATTCCTTTTCATGTCCTTGTCCAGCCTAATGTAGTAACCTTTGTCAGACTCTTCATTGAAACTAAGAGCTCTGATCCCAGCTACTGTCTCCAATTGTGCTGAATTTTTCTTCATCTCAACTAGCTGTCCTTGGTAATTGAAGTACTTTGGAACAAAAGATCCAGCATTCTTGTTTCCAGTTATACCCATCTTTCTCTTGATTTGATCCTTGATCAGATTTGAGATGTGCTGACATGATTTGTTCTTCACTTGAAATATGTACTGAACATATCTCAATTCCTCCCAGTGTTTAGCATAGAGATCAGCTTCAATAACTCTAAACACTGTTCCATCAGACATAAAGTAGATAAGAATGTTATCACCTCTGTCATTCTTTACCAGTTGGACTGAATCAAGTTTGTCCATTCTTTCTTGCAATGCTCCAGTCTTGGGTGCACAGAGAGATGAGGGGTCTGTTGACATTGATCCTATACTCTGATCAAATTTCTCATATTTAGATCCTAATCCTCCTTTATCTCTTCCTGCTTTTCGATGAGAGATTGGTTGAATTGAGCCCTTGTCGAAATTTATCTCAGTCATCAGACTTGGCTTTGCAAATCCTGGCAATGGGGTTGTTGTTGGTTTAAACACAACTTGAGCCTTGTCAGAGGTTGTGTCTTTCTTTGCTTCCTCATTAACTTGAGCTGTGTCAGAGGTTAATTTTTCTTCTTGTGATTCTGCAATATGAGCTTTGTCAGAGATTGCAGCTTCTGATTTCTTTCCTTTTACAACTTGATCTTTGTCAGAGGTTGTAGGCTTCTTCTGAATCCAGCCTTTCTCAAGGCTATCATCTACTATGCTTTTGCCTTTGCTTGTATATTCATCTTCAGAGTATACCTTTTTGATTGGTAAACTCTGATCAGCAATAGTAGTTTCCTTGATCATTATTCCTTTTTCCTTTGGTCTGGCAGTTGATTTTGCAGGTTTCTGGATTTCTCCTGAGTTTATAGCTTCAACATATTCTTTCTTCAGTTCAGCTTCCTCTGCAGCAATCAACTTCAAATCCAATTTAGCTTCTGGATTTTCTTGTTCAAATATCAGTCTAGCATATTCTTCATCAGTCATTGGTCTATCTGATCCAGCCACTGGTCTTTGCTTTGATCCAGATGTGACATTGTGTGTTGGAGCTGGAGCAGACTTTGAGCTTTGCTTAGACTGTTTTGCACTGTCAGAGTTTGAAACTCTTCCACCAGTTGCAGCTTGAAATCTCTTGTTCTTTGTGAAGTCATCCACATCATCATCATCATCATTTTTCTTTCGTTTCAGAGTTTGAGAAGTAGACTTGCATTTGACTTGTGCTACTCTCTCCCCTTTTTTGACATCATCCTCATCAGGAATCAGTACTGAGGTTATCAGAGAAAGTGAAGATTGGATGGCTTCAAGCTGTTTGGTCATTGTGGATTGAGTAGCTCAACTGAAGTCATCCTTTGCTCCAGAGTTTGTTGAGTAGACACCAGCTTTTTCATATCTTCCTTCAGAGGTAGTAAGTTTCTTTTCTTGTCCATGTTTTGAGTTTCAGCCAAATTTGCTACCTCAGTTCTAAGACTATTTACAGACTTGGATGTCTGAGCATGAGCAGTATGAAATGTCTTCAGATATAGAACTGTGGCTTTGAGGCTTGACATGACATCAGAGTTTGTAATTTTAGTCTCTGCCAAGGATAGAAATTCTTCAGCCTTTGCTGGCTCCAGAGAATGCTGGTGACTCAGCCAGAGTTTATCCCATACTTCATTAGGTGGATCAACCTGAAGATCCCTGGGAAGAGGCTCAGAGTTTGTCTTCAGAGTCTGCAGTCTGGCATTGTATTGACTGGTAGACTCCCACTTCTGTTGTTGAAGAGACATGGGGACTTCATCTTCATTTTCATCATCCTCATCAGCATCAGATGCAGAATCAACATTATCTTCAACAGGATCTGGAACAACTTTCTCTTGATCTGCAGATTTTGATTTGCTGGGCTCTTCACCAGCCTTAGCAAGTGACTGCAATGCTTCCAATGCTACCTTGTCAGAGTCTGTAATTACAGCATCTGACTTGTAATTTTCTGGAGCTGTATCATGAATTATGGCACCCTCATGAAATTTCAATGGAGATTAAGGAATTGGAATGGAGGGTCCATGATCAGAGATTGGAGTGTGAGGATCAGATAATGTTGTCCCAGCTTCAGTTGTAACTGGTTCCTTGCAGATTATTTCCTCATCTACTTCAGATGAAGTAGAAGATGCTGTAGCAGTAGAGAGTGGAACAGCTTGAAGAGGATGCACCATCAGAGCTTGAGAAGAATCAGGAAGTGTAGTAGATGGTGCTTGCTCTTCCTCAAGAGTGAAATCAGTGATCTCAGTAATTGGTACCTTTGCCTTCTTAGGCTTGTTTGCCCTTGCTTTAAATCTAACTTTTCTTGACTGAGGGCTAGCCTGAGGAGGTTCAGAGTTTGTTGCAGGAGAGGCTTCCAGATCATCATAGTCATAAGCTGCAACAAGTCTCCTTCTTTTCTGCTTTGGTGGAGAAGCAGCTTCAGAGTTTAAAGTCTTAGATACTGTATCAGAGTTTACAGTAGGAACTGTATCAGAGTTTGTTGGCACATTAGACTTTGTCTTCAGAACTTGTGTAGCAACAGAGGTTCTGGTCTTCACAGTGGAAGGGGCTGCATCAGACTTTGTAGCCCTTGTTGACTTGGATGCAGAAGATCTACTTGCTGTGTGAGGTCTGGAAGGTTGAGGTTGTTGTTGTTGTTGGACTGGGGGCAAGTCCATCCTAGCTCTAACTGGAGCTGGAATTAGGAGAGGCCTCTGGATTGGATACTTCTCATCTTTTGAGATGAGGTCCTTGAACACCCTTTTATGAAGCCTAAAGGGCTTGATCTCATCATCAACAGCAAAATCCACCTCACCAACAGTGGCATTAAACAGTAATTGACAGAATCTTGAGAAATATATGATTTGTCTATTTTCATGCATTCTTTCTCCAATATTTCTAAGAACTAATCTACCAAAATCAAAATTAGTAGAGTAGATCAGAGAATACCCAATTTGTAGCATATCCATGGGTATAGCATCCCAGTTGGTGCTTTTCTTCTGGAAAGCCCTTGTGATACAGTCAAAGAAGAAGCTCCATTCCCTTCTTAGTCCTGGACGCTTTAATTGTCCCAATTTATCAAGCGATTCACTGTAGCCCAGAGCATTCATCATGCCCCTGAGATTGGTATCTCCATTTGTGATGTAAGCTGCATTCTCTGGCATGTTGAATGCTTGAAGAACTGTGGCTGGAGTAACAGCATACTCCTCCCCTTCATATGCGAACACAATAGATGGTGATCCATCTGCACCACCATTATCATATTGCCCTGTCCTCCAAAAAGTGATGATTTGGCTTCCAGAGAGTCTGGCAGGAGCGGTAAGAGCAGTAGCCAGGGCACTCTGTGCCAGGAATTGCTGGATTGGATGATAATCCCTTGGAGCATCTGCTGTGTTAAGAATGGCAGCGTGGTTGTTGGGAACAAATTCCACACCTGCATGAGTAAACGCTGAAGTCGCCATTAGAACAGAGTTTGTGAAGGAAGAAAGGTGTTTGAGAAAGTGTGTAAGAGAAGATTTGAATTGCAGAGAGAAAAGCTTAAGAGTTTGTTGAGAGAGTGTGTGTAAGGATGAAGTGTATAAGTGAATAACAAGCAATAAAATCTGATTTGATAAACTCTTCAGATTTTGTTTAGCTGTACACGCTTGGGCTTTTGTTCAGCTGTACACCTGTCAGATTTTAACTGGTAGATGAGTGTTAGTGGCATGGAGAAAAGAAAATAGTAATCATGAGCGCAGTAAAACTTGTGCAGTTATAAATGCTGATTACACGTTCTCCTATTAAAATGTTCTGCATGCCTTCCACTAATTATACAACCGTTTGTAACACTCTTTTCACATTCTCTGAATTTTTAAACTCCTGAGATGTACAAGAATTTAAAAAAAAATCAAGATCAAATCCCTCGAATTTTAAACTCTGAGATTTAAAACAAAGAAAATAAATTTCTAAGTACCTCAGAATAAAGACATAATAGTCAAAATATTCATAAAAAAAATCAGATTTTGTCATAGAATCCATAGCTCAATAATGTGCTTGTGAAATATGTGTGTGTGGACATATTAAATCAGAGACTATAGAATTTCACAATTTCGTAATTATAAGGTAGACAAAAATAATTTATCCAAACTCTCAAGACATAGACAAGGGACATACTCTGATGAAGAAATATATAAAGTAAACTACCCCTTTTTTTTTTTTCTCTCAGGACCCTTTTCAGTGTAAGTGAATCGCGACCTTTAAATATAATTTTGCAACAGTATTTCTCCAGTAATCAGAGATTGTGACTGGTCACCATAGATCATAATATCTAAACATTTGCTTAATACCAGCAAATGTTTGGGTCTTTCCAGTCACTGTCACACAGACATCTAAGATCTCAAAGGAGTACCATGCTTATTTTCAGGGGTGTGTATAGCATCAGAGTTTATAATCACTGTCTAATTTACTGAGAGAAAATGCAAATTAATCAATCTCACTTATAATTAAGATATGTGAAGTAAAAGAGTCTCAATGATATTAACATGCTTCTTGTGTAATTCTGTTGCACAAAATTGAGATCAAGATTGAAGAACTTAACTGAGATTCATGATTACTAATTCAGATCATGCTTCATAGTATCTTCACAGGTTATTAGTCTCAAAGAAAAAAATGAGATCATTTATCAAGATTCAGAGTTTACAAACATCAGAGAATATCGTCAGAGAATGACAATCAGAGTATAACAAACAGAGTATATCATCAGAGAATGTCATCAGAGTTTAACAATCAGAGTATATCATGGCAAATTTGTGAGCAATACATATGGTAATTTGACAATTTAAACTTGAAAGATCTGACCATTATGTTTACTCAGTTCCTGATATCATTCCAAGCTCATTCACCAGCCTAGTAAAGGTTGCTTCACATAGTGGTTTGGTGAATATGTCTGCTAGCTGCTGTTCAGTGGGAACAAAGTGAAGTTCAATGGTTCCTTCCAGCACATGCTCCCTTATAAAATGATATCTTATACTGATGTGCTTTGTCAGAGAATGTTGAACTGGGTTTCCTGTCATAGCAATAGCACTTTGGTTATCACAATAAATAGGAATTTTAGAAAAGGATAACCCATAGTCCAACAATTGATTCCTCATCCAAAGAATTTGAGCACAGCAGCTGCCTGCAGCTATATACTCTGACTCTGCTGTTGATGTTGATATTGACTTTTGCTTCTTGCTGTACCAAGAAACAAGTCTTCCACCCAGAAATTGACAACTCCCACTTGTGCTTTTCCTGTCAATTTTGCAACCTGCAAAATCTGCATCAGAGTATCCAATTAGACTAAAATCTGATTCTCTAGGATACCATAATCCCAATGATGTGGTTCCCTTGAGATATCTGAATATCCTCTTTACTGCAATCAGATGAGGCTCTCTTGGATCCGCCTGAAATCTTGCACATAGACATGTGGCATACATTATGTCTGGTCTACTTGCAGTCAGATAAAGCAAAGATCCAATCATTCCTCTATAGTTTGTGATATCCACTGATGCACCAGTATCTTTCTCTAGCTTGGTTGCTGTTGCCATAGGAGTAGTTGCAGCTGAACTGTCTTGCATACCGAATTTCTTCAAGAGATTTCTGGTATACTTGGCTTGATTGATAAAAATCCCATCTTCAGTCTGTTTAACTTGTAAACCCAGAAAATAACTGAGTTCCCCCATCATGCTCATTTGGTACCTAGACTGCATGAGCTTGGCAAACCTTTGACAGAGTTTAGCATTAGTGGAACCAAAAATGATATCATCAACATAGATTTGAACTAAAAGCAGATCATTACCATGATTCAAATAAAACAAGGTTTTGTCTATGGTACCTCTAGTGAATCCACTTTCAATAAGAAATTGAGCTAGAGTTTCATACCATGCCCTTGGAGCCTGCTTTAGTCCATAGAGAGCTTTGTCCAATCTGTAGACATAGTCTGGATGCTTTGGATCCACAAATCCTGGAGGTTGTTCAACATATACCTCTTCATCCAGTTTCCCATTAAGAAAAGCACTCTTGACATCCATCTGGAATACCTTGAATTTCTTGTGAGCAGCATAGGCCAGAAAGATTCTAATTGCCTCCAATCTTGCAACTGGAGCAAATGTCTCATCATAATCAATACCTTCATGCTGTGAATACCCTTTTGCCACAAGTCTTGCTTTATTCCTTGTAATGACACCTTCACTATCAGTTTTGTTTCTGAAAACCCATTTTGTACCAACTATGGATCTATCTTTAGGTCTTGGTACTAGGGTCCAGACTTTATTTCTCTCAAACTCATTTAGCTCTTCTTGCATTGCTTGAATCCAGTCAGCATCTTGAAGAGCTTCCTCCACCTTTTTAGGTTCTGTTTGTGACAGAAAGCAATGATGTAAACACTCATTTGCTGTAGCTGTCCTTGTTTGCACACCTGCTTCTGGATTTCCAATTATCAAATCAGGTGTATGAGATTTTGTCCACTTCCTAGCATGTGGAAGTTGGCTACTTTCATCATTGGATCCTCCCCCCTGATCCATGTTCTCTTGATTCTGTTGATCTTTCTCTGTAGCTCCCCCTGAATTTGTGCTATCAGAGTTTGAATCAGTATTCTCTGATGAGTTTGAGTCAGCATTCTCTGATGAGTTTGAGTCTTGGGTAGAATCTGAAACATTCTGATGCTCCCCCTCAACATATGCTTCATCATCATGAACTTGTAAATTTTCACCAGAGTTTGCTGTATTTTTCTCACAGTCAGAGTTTGACTGTTCATCAGAGTTTGTCGAATCAGAGAATATTTCTTCATTTTCAAAATGCAGTTCTTCATGATCATCCATATCTGCTAAACCCATAATTCTCTTGTCATCAAATGACACATGTATGGATTCCATGATCACCTTGGTTCTTAGATTATAGACTCTGAAGGCCTTTGTTGTCAGAGGATAACCTACAAAAATGCCTTCATCAGCTTTTAAATCAAACTTGGTAAGCTGTTCTGGATGAGTCTTCAATACAAAGCATTTGCACCCAAATACATGAAAGTATTTCAGATTTGGCTTCTTTTTCTTCACCATCTCATATGGGGTCTTGCTATGCTTATTAATCAGTGTTGCATTTTGAGTGAAACAAGCTGTTTGAACAGCTTCTGCCCAGAAGTAAGTAGGTAATTTAGCCTCATCAAGCATAGTTCTGGCAGCTTCTATTAGAGTCCTGTTTTTCCTTTCAACTACACCATTTTGCTGTGGTGTTCCAGGTGCAGAAAATTGTTGCACTACACCTCTTTCTTTGCAGAACTCTTCCATTGTTGAATTTCTGAACTCAGTTCCATTATCACTTCTAATGATCTTTACTTTGTCTTCAGATCCATGGTCCAGTTGCTTCACATGATCCATCAGATGCAAAGCTGTTTCATCTTTAGAGTGAAGAAAATATACCCAAGTGTATCTAGTATACTCATCAACAATGACAAGAGCTTATTTCTTCCTTGCAATGGATGGTACATTAACTGGTCCAAATAGATCAACATGTAGAAGATGATATTGCTTCTTTATTGAGAATTCAGTCTTACTCTTGAAGGATGTCTTTCTCTGCTTGGCCTTTTGACATGAATCACATAGACCATCTGAAGTGAGTAGTGATTCAGGGAGTCCTCTCACAAGCTTTTTCTTTATAAGCTCATTTATGGAGTTGAAATTGAGATGTGAGAGCTTCTTATGCCACTTCCAACTTTCTTCTGCAGAGATTCTTGTAGATAAGCAAATTGCTTTTCCTTTAGAGTTTGTAGGCAAGTTGATTTCATAAATGTTTCCATGTCTGTGAGCAATCACTGCCACCTTGCCTGTTGACTTGCTTACTATCTCACTGTGTTCTTCATAGAAATCAACATGATATCCTCTGTCACAGATCTGACTGACAGAGAGTAAATTGTGTTTTAGCCCTTGAACAAGAGCTACATTTGAGATGATGACTTTTCCAAGATTGATGTTGCCATATCCCAGAGTCCTTCCTATGTTGCCATCTCCATAAGAAACACTTGGGCCAGCTTTCTCCACAAACTCTGACAGCAGGGCCTTATTTCTAGTCATGTGTCCTGAACATCCACTGTCCAAGACTAGGATATTCTTCCTGTTGCCCTGCAATCACAAAGACCACTAATTGTTAGTTTTAAGGACCCAGACTTGCTTGGATCCTTTGGCCTTATTAAGTTTGTTAGCTTTTGCAGCGGAATTATTATTATCAGAGTTTGAGCTAACAGACTTTGGAACAGAGTTTGTACTAGAAACAGATTTTGTACTTGCAGAGTTTTTATTAACCTTTTTCAAAGAAGGTTTCAATTGATAATAATCATAATACAAACTATGATATTCTTTGCAAGTATAAATAGAATGCCATAAACTACCACAATGAAAACATGGATCTTGTGGTTTATATCTAATACTACTTTTTCTAACTCCAGACTTTGTAGGTAAGGAGTTAATGTCCTTGTTCTTCCTGCAAAAATTAGCAAGATGATTAGTATTTCCACTGTTATGGCATGTCTTCCTAGGTGCATTTGGAATAGGCATGTAGTTATTTCTCTTGTCTATTCCAACCTTGCCATTTCTATTTTTCCTAGGCTCCTTGTCTTTGTTATCAGACTTTACCTCTTTAAGCTTATGCTTAAGCTGTTTCTGAGTCATCAGTCCTATGTTAACCTGTTTGGGCTTATAAGATTTTAAATTGTTGTTAATCTCTGATTCTGGTCTACTCTGTTTAGACTTAGAGGATTCAGCAACAAATTTAACAGGTTTAACCTTAGGTTTTTCAGTTTTAACAAACTCTGTTTTTGATGACTCAGCTTCTGAGTTATCAGTGTAACCTAGTCCCTTCTTCCAGTTTCCACTACCTAAGATATCCTGAGTAGTTTTGCCTGAATTAGTCCATGTCTTAATAATATCCCTTTCCTTAGCAAGTTCTGATTGAAGAGATGCATGCCTCTTTAATAGTTCATCTTTGACAATGACAGCATCATCTCTCTCTTTCTGAACTTCTAACATCTGAACTAATTCTTTTTCTAGATAATCATTCCTTTTCTTTACACTTAGAGTTTTAGATTTTAATCTTTCATTCTCTAAAGTCTGATCTCTAAAGCTGATATGCAAAGTTTTAAGGAACAATCTTAACTCAGTTATATCTTCAGTATCAAAGGCAAGAGTAGAATGAGGTACCGTAGCAGTAGATTCAGAGTTGTTGTCAGTGTTTGCCATCAGAGCATAATTGACTTCTTCCTCTGAATCAGATGTATCTGTCCAGTTTCCTTTCTTGGTGATAAAGGCTTTTTCCTTTTCTTTCTTGGCTTTCTTGCATTCAGATGCAAAGTGACCCTTTTCACCACAGTTGAAACAGGTATACTTGTCAGCTTTTCCAGCTTTTCCTTCCTTGCCCTCATTCTTCCTGAAGTTCTTCTTATCATAAACTCTGTCAGAGTTTCTGTCTTTCCTTGAGAAACTTTTGCCTTTGTTGAACTTTTTGTAAGCCAACTTCTTGAAGCTTTTCACCATCAATGCTGCTAACTGCATCATCTCATCATCACTGTCTTTAGAGTCTGAGGGAACATCAGAGTTTGATGACTCAATGTCAGACTTTGTGACATGAGCTTTTCCTTTGCTCTTAGCAGCTTCCTCTTGAACTTTTAGAGCAACAGACTTTGATTTGCCTCCATGACGTTTGCTCCTCTGCTCCATCTCAAGTTCATGAGTCTTCAGTCTTCCAAAAACATCATCAAGAGACATTTCTCCAAGATCAAGATTGTCTCTTATTGTAGTGACTTTCAAATCCCATTTTTCAGGAAGAGCCAGAAGGAATTTGAGGTTTGAGTCTTCAAGATCATATTCCTTGTTAACCAGAGATAAGTCATTCAACAGTTTGACAAATCTGTCATACAGATCTGTCAAGGACTCACCAGATTTTGAGTCAAAGTGCTCATACTCCTATGTAAGGATGGTTTTTCTGTTCTTCTTGATGGCTTGAGTTCCCTGACATCTGGTTTCCAGAGCATCCCAGATTTGTTTAGCAGTTTTGCACCCAATCACCCTATTAGACATTGCATTATCAAGGGCACTGTGCAGAAGGTGTTTCACCTTTGAGTCTTTACCAATTGACAAGATGTCCTCAGGGGTATAATCTTTCTTGTCTTTTGGAACCATCTTCTGAGGTTCATCTCCAAGCCCAACAGAGAGCTTGGTGGGCATATGTGGTCCATCATAGATCTTGTCAAGGTATTCTGGATCGACAGAGTCTAGAAATATAATCATTCTCTCTTTCCAGACTGGATATTCAGATGCCTTAAGGACTGGAACTCTAAAAGACGAAGCTTGTGATTTTTCAGACATGATTGTGATTAAGATCTCACTGTAGTTATCTTAACAGACCTGGCTCTGATACCACTTGTTAGGTCCTATAAACTCACTATATAAGTTAATATAGTGAACACAATCAATAACACAGTATGACAATATAAGAGATTAATTGCAATAAACTCTTATTCATAATGCTCAGTAGGTTACAAAAACTCTCTTAGTGATTTATATGTTATCACTAAGAGCTGCTAGGGTTCTTCTAAGAATATACTCGATAACTTAACTCGTATAGAGTAACCCTAATCTGTGTTTATATATACACAGTTACAAAATCAATCTCTGATTTGATATCCTATAAATCAACTATGTATTCTATCAATCAAAGATTGCTACTGTTTTCTGTTTGGTTTCCATAGTCAGCAAATCACTCCTCCGCTTCTATCCTTCCTTGAAGTATATCCGCTTCTGAACTCTTTCCACATGTAAACTCTGATGAGTCTTGACTATGTAAACTCTGATCAGACTTTATTAAACTCTGATCAGCTTCCAGCTTAAACTCTGATCACTCCTGTTCTAAAACAAACTTTAAGAACATTAGTAATCATCAATTATATCTAACAAAAGATTTGTGCTGCAAATGGACAAAGGGTGGCAGTTCATGCTGTGGGATCTGTCAGACTACTCTTTGATAATAATTATATATTGGCTCTTAATAATGTCTATTGTATTCCCTCAATAAAGAGAAACCTAATATCTGGTTCTCAATTTGTAATGGATGATGCATATAGTCTTACTAGTAATAACAAAGCTATGTATTTCTATAATAATTCATCATGTTTTGGGAATGCAAATTTAGTTGATGGTTACTGGCTAGTCAATTGCACTCATGAAGTCAGTAAAAAATATGAAGTTTATAATATATCTACAACAAAAAGAGCCAAACGTAAACGTAAGCGGTATAAATCGTCTTTCCTCTGGCATAAAAGGCTAGGTCATGTTTCAAAACAAAGAATGCATGAATTGATTAAACAAGAAATAGTTCCACCATTAGATTTTAGTGATTTTGATACTTGTGTGGACTGTCTTAAAGGAAAAATGACAAATCAGAGACATTTTAATTCTAGAAGATCATCTGGTTTGTTAGATTTGATTCACACTGATGTTTGTGGTCCTTTTCTAGTTAAAACCATATGTGGAAATTCTCATTTTGTGACCTTCACTGATGATTTTTCAAGGTATTGTTTTGTTTATTTAATTTCTGAAAAGTCACAAGTCCTGGAAGTTTTCAAAAAATTTTAAACAGAAGTTGAAAGGCAAAAGAAGCTATCTATAAACGTTGTTAGATCAGACCGGGGAGGTGAATATTATGGAAGATATACAGAGAAAGGTCAACATAAAGGACCATTTGCGACGTACTTGGAACAATGTGGTATAGTTGCTCAATATACAATGTCGTATGCTCCTGAACAAAACGGCGTGTCAGAGAGATGAAATAGGACATTGATGAATATGGTCAGAAGCATGTTTGTAAGGTCAGGTTTGCCAAAATTTTTGTGGGGGGAAGCTTTGAGAACAGCAAATTATATTTGCAATAGAATGCAAAGCAAGGCTGTTAAGAATACTCCTTTCGAAAATTGGTGTGGTTATAAGCCAAGTCTTAATCATTTTTATGTATGGGGATGTAATGCTGAAGCACGAGTATATGATGTTAGTGGAGATAAGTTGACATGAAGATCGATAAGTTCATATTTTATTGGTTATCCAGAAACATCAAAAGTTTCAAATTTTATTGTCCAGGTCGACAAAATCGAATTTTTGAAACAAACAAAGCAACTTTCGATGATGAAGAATTTAATCGAGATGAAAGTGTGATTGCAGAGAATGTTGATGTGTCAGAATTTAAGAATATACAAGACTGGTTTACATTTCCAGAACTTAATGTTTCGTTGCAGAATAGTGGTGAGGAAGCAGAAGTTCTACAAGAGCAGAATATAGAAAATTAAATTCCAGAACCAGAGGAGACTATCAATGAGCAGAATAACAATCAAATAAATGTAATTTTGAATGAGAGGATGCCTCCAAGAAGGTCGTAAAGAGAACGAAGGTCTGCAATTTCAGATGATTATCTTGTTTATTTGAATTCTGTAGAATTTTATTTGGGGGAAGAAAATGATCCTACCTCGCTGAAAGCCGCTATGCAATCTGTAAATAGTCACAAATGGAAGCTAGCAATGGAGGATAAACTATTAAGTATATATGTCACAAAATGGTGTTTGGACCCTGGTTGACAGGACAAGCGATATGAGACCGATTGGATGCAAATGGATATATAAAACTAAAAGAGGTGTTGATGGAAAAATCGATAAATACAAAGCAAGACTAGTTGCGAAAGAATATAGTCAACAGGAGGGGATAGATTACAATGAAACTTTTTCACCGGTTTCAACTAAAGATGCTTTTAGAGTTTTGATGGCTTTGGTTGCACATTTTAATCTAGAACTACACCAGATGGATGTTAAAACGGCATTCTTAAATGGAGACTTGGAGGTGGATATATATATGTTTCAACTAGAAGGATTTATTTGTGATGATAAAAAGGTATGTAAGCTAAATAAGTCAATTTATGGATTGAAACAATCTTCTAGGAAGTGGAACTTAAAGTTTGATTCTGTCATTACAAAATTTGGTTTTGAAGAAAATCAATTAGATGAATGTGTGTACTCCAAGATCAGTGGGAGCCATTATATATCTTTGATTTTATACGTGGATGATATTTTGTTGGCTAGTAGCAATGTTAGCTTGTTGAAAGACACAAAAGATTTCTTAATGGCTAATTTTGATATGAAAGACATGGGGAGGCTAATTATGTTCTAGGCATTGAGATTACTAGAGACATAAACACAAGAATGTTGGGATTATCACAGAAGAACTACTTTGACAAAATTTTGTAAAGGTTTGAAATGGATAAGTGCAGATCTGGAGAGTCGCCAATGTCCAAAGGTGATAAGTTACATGATAAACAAATTCCTCAAAATTTATTAGAGAGAAAGAATATGAAAAATGTGCCTTATGCTAGTTTGATCGGAAGTCTCATGTATGCACAAGTCTACACTAGACCTGATATTAGTTTTGCAGTGAATATGTTGTCAAGATATCAGTCAAATCCTGGACTTGAACATTGGGTTGCAGGAAAGAAAGTTTTAAGATATTTGAAAGGTACTCGAGATCACATGTTGGTATATAAGAAAATTGAGGATCAAAAATTAAAGGTAAAATGTTACACAGAAGCTTCATATCAACAGGATTTAGATGATTTGAAATCTTGCTCTGGATATGTTTTTATGTTTGCTGGAGGAGCTATCTCATGGAAGACAAACAAACAATCATTGACTGCAACTTTAACTTTTCAAGCGGAGTATATTGCCATATATGAAGCTACCGCCCATGCTTTATGGCTAAGAAATTTTATTTTGAAACTGAAGGTGGTGGATTCAATTGAAAGGCCATTAATTATTTATTGTGACAATGCTGCAGCGGTATATTTCACGAGGAATAATAGAAGGACATCTGGTTCGAAAAATATAGATGTTAAATATTTTTCTGTCCGAGAGAGTGTTAGAGATAATGAGATTGAAGTTATCAAGATTGGTATAAAAGAACAACTTGCAGATCCACTAACCAAAGCATTGCCAGTATCAAAATTTGCAGAACATGTGGCTAACATGGGAGTTGTCAGTGAGTTGAATATATAGAATTAGTCATTGTTTTCTGTTGTAAATATTACAACTTGCCATACATCTTATATGATGTACATGTACATAATAATATTGTTGTACATAATAAAAATTGCTGCATAATCCATGACAAGTATATACATTCATTTTTATATTGATTTTTATCAGTATGTATGCAGACTTCAGACCTTCAGTTTCGTTAATGCTTGGTGAGATTGAATATTTTTATATCAAGCATGATTTACTAGTAGGTAATCCATGTGTTTTGGTTTTCTGTACTTGTGATTATAAGGGACTGGTAATTTATTAATTTATCATGTTCTCTTATGGTTCATTACTCTAAATCAAATTGACAGGATTTTGGAGACGGATAATGTATGTGTTAAATTTTGTTGCGCAACTACAGTATTCTTGATCGTGTTTTAGGCTGATATATATAGTCATAGTTCGGTGGGAGATTGAAATATTAATGTATAATATTAGAGTATGAACTAATGATATATATATATATATATATATAGACACGTGTAAACAAGGATAAGTTTGACACACCCGTTAGATTTTAAAGTCACCTTGTAATCCTTCAAGACATGTCTGTTGGAATAGGTGGTTACTAGCAGTTTTTGATGGAGAGAACTGACGTAACTGTTCAAATATTGAACTTCTATATAAACCAATTTTGGTCTCTGCTAGAACACAACATATATTCTCATAAAGCATTTGTCCCATCAATATACAAATACACGGGAAACTAAGGATGGATCTAGGAGAAGATACAAAATGGATTCAAGCATTACCAAGACAGGTTAGTATATTATATTAATTTTCTAACATATATGGCATGGATTGGCAGGAATTCAAGGACCAATGTAGAGGGGAACAAATTGTTTCCATACAAGAAAAGTTATATACGGGCTTTTACCTAATCATAATATTAAACACTAGTGTGTAAAATAGGTTATTGCGGAAGCCACCAATTATTTCTTATATCGTTTACATTTGGTCTCATCCCTTTATGCATTTTCTCTTTATCTAGGCGAACTCAGTGATGTGGACTTGCAAAGAAAGTTTGTAAAAGTCAAGTATGATGAAGGTGTTAGCTTCCGGAAATCCTATCAGTGTCACCATCGTGTAAAGGTGCACTTTCGAGTTACGTCGAAGAAACACACTGTGTCTCAGGTTGTGATTATGAATATGGATGGAGAATTGCAGTTTGTTAGGGAGAATTACATGATGACACTCGGATTAAGGATTAAGGATGGAATATGAGGTTATTCCAAGCTGACATTGGTTTTCTTAGCATAGACAAACACAAACACAGATACAAATATTTAGTTGCTCTTGGATATTTAGTTTTGGTACACAAGTACATGCCACGGGGAACTGTAAGCACATTCGTTTGAATGCTAGGAACTTGGAACTTTTGTTGTAATCAAAGTTGATGTATATTTTTTGGCTACATCTTGATATTTAATATTATTATCAAAAACAATAGTTCTTACAGTTCAAAAAAGGATTATGTATATTATTATTATTTAATAAAAAATACTGCTCATTTATAAAAAAATATATATATCAAACTAAAACTTATCTCTGAAAAGTATATGATCATATTTGTTAGTTATGTATTTAAATATTATTATCTGTGGCTCGATCCACCTGGAGTATGCACAGCCCTTCCACCCTTTGGGGCACACAACCTACTTCCTACCTGCATTTTCCTCAAACCAACAGTAACTCTCAACAACACGCAAGTCACAGATTCATAGATCGAGATCTGAAATCTCACGAGAGTCTCCAGAATTGGCGTTGCTACCGTTTGCTGCGGCCATCTCTTCAAGAGTAGCGATAGAGAGAGAAGGAGATTTAGGGTTGAGAGAGAGGGAGATTTAGGGTTTGTTTCTGGGATGGGCTTCAAAATAGCTGTTAGGTCCTGAAACGATTGTAGAAGGGGGGGTTGAATACAATCGTCACTAAAAATCCCGGCGGAATAATCTGATTTGAATATAACTTGTTAATCAGATTTTAATTAATTAATATAACAATGTTTTAAGTCATTATATAATTAATATGGTTCGTTTTAATGTCCACTAAAGTTCGTAGAATAAATTCGACAGGGTGTATTCTAACTTAGTGATTAAAACAACCAAGTGATCAAAGCACAGAAAACTGTGGATATAACAATAGCAAGTTATAAACAACTTGAAATCTTTTACAATGCTTGAACACTTTACAAATGAAGAAGTGAAGCCATATTTATAGGCAAATCACTTGGAACTAGGTATGACATTGATAGGAATGACTTTCTAGCTTAGGAATGACATTACAAAGCAAAGACATGCCAAAAGGAAGGAAGGAATGACATTATTTGAGAATGTCATTCTGCCACACACGGTATGACATTAATTACTTGGCCTTCAATCTTCAATTGGCATGACTTAATCAGCCAAAGTCATAAGGAATCAAGTGGTATGACTTGATAAGTCATAAAGCATCAAAGGGTATGACATTATAAGTCATACAACCCAAGACATAATGACATAAGGAGAAAGTCATTCTGGATGACACGGTATGACTTTTTAGGTCATACCATCACCGAATGCCATTCAATGACAAACGGTATGACATTCTAAAATGACATGCAACTACATACGGTATGACATTTTATGTCATGTCTGGGAAAGTTAGTGAGAGGGAAACGGTATGACTTTATTTAATAAAGTCATACCGCCTGCTCAAGTCATATTAAATAGAACGGTATGCCATTGTCTAATAAAGTCATACCGAGTTGTTTAATGAATAAAACACTTCTTTTTAATTGAATAAATATTCAATAATTACTCACTTAATTATATTAATTATATAAATTCATAAATTAAATTAATTCGAGGGTGAATCAATTTAATAAATAAATTATACAACTAATTTAATTATTTGGATAAGTGAAATAATTAAATAAATACTTTTAAAATTATACTCCTTCAGTAGTAGGGACTCCTTACATGTTTAAACGTTGTAGATCTTTGTCTTGATTGAACAGCCACTTATAGTTGATGCAGAACACTTAATCTGAGTAGCTGACACACAAATGTACTGTCTGGTTCATCTGTATCTAGCTGAAACAAATATTCTTTATCATATAAACATTTGAGACATGGCTTGTTCGTCGAGTCTTTGTCTTCGTAGTTCTTCTTCATAAGTAACAATAGTGTGGAATCTTCTGAATAAATAAAGTATTAAAACTTTATACCTTGTGGACTTATGGACGTGCTACAAAAGATTATTCGTGCACTGAGGCTTGAACATATTAATGAACTTCTTCCAGTGGTGTGCAGCAACATCCTGAAATTCTTCAGACATATAATTTCAATAAATCACTTGACGTTCTTCGTACGGATTCTCTCAACAGTACTTGCTATTTACCTTGCTTTCTTATCAGAGTTGAGTTGGTACCTCTTTAATTACAAATAGTCTAAACATATGCCTTTCAATCTCCCCCTATTTGTTTGTTAATATAACATGCAAATTATCGAGAGGATAACTCAACTAACTGATAAAACAAAGGATTAAACATGAATTGTAAACAGCAAAAAGTTTCTGATATTTAATTAAACATTCACCAGAATTCAAAAGATTACATTAGATTACAAAAAGATGTTCTTACTGAACATATATTACAATTCCCTAATGAATCTAAAGATCAACTTCTCCTTCTTCGATATCAAAACTGTGAAGGATAGGAGTTGACGGTTCTTCCCTGGTTGGCACTTCAGATGTAGTGGATTCACCATGCTTCTTTCGTTCCCTTGCCAGAGCCAGTTGATGTAGTACTTCCAATTCCACAGGGTCTTCACGGAAGTCTGATGGCTGAGATTTAGTAACACCCTTCATCCTCCGAAAGTATTGACAAATATTTCTTCAGGTGCAATAAGATAAGATCACATCATCAGCATCAGACTTGGCTTTAGAAGCGAAGCCCTTGGTACGAAGTAAAGTGGATGCTAGAGCCAGTCTCTTGGCAGGATAATTTGGCAAGGATTCTTCATTGAGATAGACAGTGCAGAAGACTTCCTTGAGAACGAACTTGACACAGTAAGGATTCTTAACAACCTGAGGACTGTTGAAGACAACACAATCCAGCAGTTTGTCGCGAAGGTGTTCGTTCAGGGTGGAGCAACGCTTAACCTTGTTGCGAAGTACCCAGAGCTCAGATACAGAGAATGATTTGAGAAATTTAACAGATAGTCTGAATGAACCATTCCTCTGTGTATAGAAAATCAGCTCCCATTCTTCTAGCAAACCCTTAACTGCAACAGTTACATATTCCAATTTCAAAGAAAAGGCATGCATAAAGACATCCTCGTCAGGGTTTACCTCTCGGAGATCGTAGATCAGAGATAAGAACTTTCTGTCATTGAAAGATTCCCTTTGAGGTCCATTAAGGATCCTCCTTGCAATGTCCCAGCTTTTTCCTTCCTTTCTTTAAATATCAAGATTTTTCTGCTTGCACGCAGCATCATAGATTCTTTGCTTTTCAATCTTGATTTGCTCTTCTGTGATCAGCTTGTCCTCTAGAAGTTTCTGATAATCACGAAGCTTACGCTTCCTAGCTTCATTCTCAGCTTTGAACTTCCGGACATTCTCCTCATGTTCAGGATCAACAGCTTCTTCTTCCGGAAACAAATAACTCTCATCAAATTTACCTTCTTCTTCTGCTTGACGGTAAGTAGCATCGAAGACGTCATCATCATCCATATCATTTGGATAGCCATCATAACTATCAGAGTTGAAGACATTGTCTGACTGATGTAACGGTTCTTTGCCTTTAGACTTTTCATATTCCTTGTCAGGGGCAGATCCAAAAGTGGTATTTCCCTTGTTGGATTGATTTGAGCTATTGCCTTTATCATCCCTGTTCCCTTTGTCTCCTCTATTCTCCCCCTTAGTTGAGGGATCCTCCTTGGAGGGTTGATCATCAAATATTAAATTCCTGAGAAGTTGATCTAGTTTGTTGTCAATTGAATCAAATTTAGCCATATGAAGTTCATGATTGGATCTCATTTCGACAGCTAACTCATGAATCTCTTCTTTAAGCTCATCCCTGTAAGAACTGGATGGCCTTTCATCAGCTCTCTGTTCTAGGGTCACCAACTGTGCACCCTTCAGTTTTTCATTCTCAGCTAACATCTTGCCTAATTCAGCTCTTAGCTTAGCCATTTGTTCTTCCAACAGAGCAGGGTCAGTGTGTGGACTCACCTCACGTACACTCAAAGCTGTTTCACTAGCCTCACGTGCATGTGTATCGCTCGGTGCTTGCCTTACATCATTCTGTTCATTCACTCTTCCTGCTGTACCTGTATAGACTACCAATGTCCCCTGAGATGGGTTCAAAGGTAGTGGAGGAACAAATTGTCCTCTCGAAGTCTGTGAAGGCAGATTAACTTGCACGCTGCCAAGTTCCGCCTGATCTGAAAAGAAAGAGTGATCAGAAAAGTTTTCATACATTAGACATTGATTTTGAAAATCTGTGCACTCAGTAAACATATTAACCTGTGAATCTGTTTGGTCTTGCACTAGCGTGAGTGCTAGCGCAATGCTTGACTCTGTACAAGGTACCGCGGCAGGACGGTCAATTTCAATGGCCTCCTTCTGTAGAGAGAATGGGTCCAGAGACTGTTTTATTGCCTTTTCAAAATCTAAACCTTGTTGGGAAGGCAAAAATGAGGCTGCAGTTGACTCCACGGCTTCCACCCTTTGCTTCTTAGAGGGAGACAGAGCTGCGGGTTGACCAAGTAACCTACTTCCACTCCGTTTCCTGGCAACTTTACGAACTGGTTGCATCGAGGTGTTGGTTGAAGTGTTTGGAGAAGGAAGAGTAGGTTGAAGTGAATCATTAGCTAGGTTATAAATTTGTGTGTTGTCAGGTTCATTGCTGGCATGCTGGTAAACAAAATCAAGGTCACAAACATAATCCGACGTATCAACATTAAAATTAGATGAGAAGTTAATAAGTACCTGAGCTACCTGTAGGTCCTGGTGAAAGGACTGCAGCTCCTGGTTGATAGGAGAGTCCGAGTGAAGAGGTTGTGAGGTTGATTTTTTTTGTGATATAATTTGGGAGTGTGTTTGGTGTGGTAGTGGTTCAGATGAAGACGGTTGATTCTTGAATAAATCATATTCTAGGGTTTCATCTTCAAATGACAAGTCTGGTTGTTGGTGATGAAGAGGGGAGTGATATGATGATTGGTTAGATGATTGGTGTGGTGATTGTTCTTCTTGGGATTGTTGAGGTGATTGCTGTTGTTGTTGTGGTTGTTGAATCTGCAAGGGTTGAGGTTGTTGCGGCTGTTGTTGCTGTTGTTGAGGAGGAGCCACTTGAAGCTGATATGGCTGCTGAGGAGTTTTGAACATTTGCAGCATATGAGGAGCGGTGATAAGAGGAACAGTTGCAAACTTGTTCTTGTTATCCAGCTGAGTCATCAACTTAGTGCAGGCACGAGGAACTGGTGCCACTGGAGAGTTGATGTAGTGGTTCTTTTCAGTATCAGTCATTTTATCATTTAGAAACAACATGATAAACCTTGGATAAAAGCACGCAACCTTCGCATTGTGCTGGACTGATCTGCTCCTTAGTGGTCCCAACTTTGTAAGAATAGCTTGAAGTATAAGTTTACCAAAGTTGACCGGGCGATTATGAGCAATACAGAACCCAATCTTCTGAAGCAAGGATGATATAACATTAAAGTTCTTGCGAGTGGTAGGAGCAAACACTTTAGCCAAAGTGTCAAAGAAAAGATCCCACTCCAGCTTCAGATTGCCTTTCAACAGCCTAGGCAAATTAATTTCTCCCTGATACAGAATAGTCTGAAAGAATTGGGAAAGTTCATCTTCAGTTGGGAGTTCAGCAAAATTTTCCCTCGGAAACCCTAGTATTCTATTCACATCATCAGTGTTGATATGAATAGTACGTCCACCGTGTACTTCTCCAGACATTCGATAATTATCCAACAAAGTAGTATTCAGAGCCGACGAGTAGAAGTCCTTAATAGGTTGAATCTGGAGTTCTGCAGGAGCTGTAATAGTAGTGCTGACGAGCCACTGACTATTTAGAAAACGGACCCAGGGTCTAAAACGAGCCAAACTGGCCTCGGGGTCAAAGAATCCATTCAAATTCGTCTCCTCAATTACGAAACGACCGGCCATTTTTAGAATTAAAAATTAAATTAAGCGAGAATTTTTCAAATAAAATATTAATTCTAAAATTTCTCGCAAATTTCAATTAATAATTAAATATCAATTAATTAATTAATTAATAATTTGATTTAAATGAATAAAGTCGAATTAAAACTTAATTAATCTTAAAATGGCTTAAACAACTCCCAAACAATGCCTTAATCTCCACTAACTTCAAAAATCCCCAAATTTGCTCCACAAACCCTAAAATTCGAAAACAAGAAATAGGGTTTCTAAAACTTTTGTATCAAAACCACCACAAATCGATCAACACAGATGATCCACGGCCAACTAGACACAAACCCGGCACAAAATCGTTCAAACTCGGTCAAAATCAGGCTAACTCGGTCGACTCAGTCAAATTTGGTTGAACTCGGCGAAATGGTTAAAATTTCGACAGCACTTCGAGATGATTTTTTGATTAATCAACGTAACCAGCAAGCTTTTACACTTGAATTAGAGTAACAAGCAAGTTTTTAAGCGAAAACTTGAAAAACTCGATCAAGAACAATGTTTGTGCGTGAGTACAGTGGAGAAGATGAAGTGTAGTGCGGTATGGCTTTCAAAGGACAAGTCATACGACTTATGAATAGTCGGTATGACTTTTCTAGGAAAAGTCATACCGTGCCCCTGAGAATGACATTCTCGGAGCGCAGGTATGGCTTTTCTTTGAAATGTCATACCGAAGGCTGAGTAACAGAAAAAAAAACCTGTACAAAACCTCGGTATGACTTTTCTTAGAAAACTCATGCCGCATACAAGAAGTGTAGCAGACAAGCCACAACCGGTATGACTTTTTCTGAAAAAGTCATACCGAGCTAACAAAACAGATTTTTAATAAAATAAATGAAATATTATGATTTTTGATTAATTAAAAACAATAAGACCTTTTTGCACATTTAATCAAAAATCTAATGCACAAAATATATAATATATTACACATATATTTTGTAAAATTCAAATTTAATTAAATATAAAATACTTATGAATTTAACTTTAATTCATTAAAATGAATCAACTTAAAATCAAATATTTATGCTTAATTTATTTTGAAAAATACAAAATAAATACATATAATAATCTAAATGCACAGAGAATGTTACAGGGGAGTGTGCATCACTTAGAAAATTATAGAAACATATATGAACATGCATAATTACACAGAAAATTATCATATAATTTACAAACAATTATATAAAATATCACAAAATATTGGAATTTTGTCGACAGAGATACCATAATCATTCAATTGGTTTCTGATCTAGAGAATCTGAGCACAGCAACTGCTAGCAGCTATGTACTCAGCTTTAGCAGTAGAAGTGGACACTGAGTGTTGCTTCTTGCTGTACCAGGAAACCCACCGACGTCCTAGAAATTGACAGCTTCTAGACGTACTCTTTCTATCAATCCTGCATAATAGTTCCAATTATAGATTTACCCTTAGGCCTTGGAACCAGGGCCTAGACTTCTTGTCTCTCAAATTGATTGAGTTCTTCTTGCATGGCAAGAACCTAATCAGGATCAGCAAGTGCTTTATCCACTTTCTTTGGTTCTAATTGTGATAGAAAACCAGAGAATAGACATTCATTTGACGTAGCACTTCTAGTCCTTACACCAACATCAGGATCACCAATAATCAGATAAAAGGGATGATCTTTTCTCCAAATCCTTTCCCTTGAAAGTTGTGTCCTTGATGATTCAGCAGTATTATCATTAAGCTGATGTGTATGACTAGTTGATCCACCAGCTCCCCCTGAGTTGCTGCCAGGTTGACTTGTTGATCCACCACTAGCATCAGTGGAAACTCCAACATTATTGCCATTTCCTCCACCATTGCCTGGATCATTATCATCATTGTTGTCATCACCTGTTGTAGCCTCAGGTGGCACATCATCATCTGAATCAGAATCTGGATAGTTGTCAAACTTCAGAGATTCAGATGGATTAGCAGATTGTAAACTTGGAAGTTTAGTGTCATCAAATGTAACATTGACACTAACTTTCACTAACAGAGTATCAATTACAAAAACTCTATAAGCATTATTAGTATAACCAACAAAAATGGCTTCAGATGCCTTTCAATCAAACTTGTTCAAGTTCTCTTCTCCATCCTTGAGAACATAGCACTTGGCTCCAAAGACATGAAGATGTTTGACATATGGTTTCTTGTTGTTATACAGCTGAAATGGAGTTCTCATATGATCCTTATTAATCAAAGTTCTATTCTGGGTATAGCAGGCAGTAGTCACAGCTTCAGCCCAAAAGTACAGTGGAAGCTTTGCTTCAGCAATCATAGTCCTTGCAGCTTCAATCAATGTACGATTCTTTCGTTCGACGACTCCATTCTGCTGTGGAGTCCTTGGTGCTGAATACTGCCTTCTAATTCCCTTTTCAGAGTAAAAGTTGATTAGGGTTTGATTCTTGAATTTCGTGCCATTATCTGACCTTATTGCTTTCACTGCACACCCTTATCCAATTCAACTTGCTTTATATGATCAATCACTGTCATCGGAGTTTCATCCTTAGAAGCCAGGAAGTAAACCCAAGTAAATTTCGAGAAGTCATCCACAATGACTATGGCATATCTTCCTCCATCAAGTGATTTAACATTCACGGGGCCAAACAAATCCATATGCAACAAATGAAGTGGATCTGTAATGGTATTGATGGTTTTGCCTTTGTGAGATGCTCTCTTCGCTTTTCCTTTCTGACAAGCTTCACACAGATCATCAGTTGAGAATTCCAGGGATGGCAAACCTCTCACTAGATCTCTCTTGACTAGAGAGTTCATGGTTTTGAAGTTGAGGTGCGAGAGTTTCTTATGCCATAACCAACTATCTTCAGCAGACGCCTTTGCGTAGAAACAGTGAACTGCATTCCCTGGTCCTGAAGACAAATCAGCTACGTATATGTTGCCTTTCTTTATGCCACATAGTGAAGGACGCTTATTCTTGATATGTTTAATGATACATATCTCCTTTTCAAAATGAACATAATAACCCTTGTCACAAAACTGACTGACACTAAGAAGATTATGTTGAAGTCCTTCAACTATAGCAATATCCTCTATGATGATCCTTCCAACTTTGTACTTGCCATATCCAACAGTACGACCTTTGCTATTGTCAGCAGAAGTAACTGACGGACCAGTTGCTTCTCTTATGTCTTCTAGCAGGGATCTTGTACCAGTCATGTGCATTGACGCTCCACTGTCAAGCACCCAAGCAACTCGAACAACTCCACTGGCACCCTGCAAAAGACAACTTGATTAAACCTTCTTTGGGGACCCACACTTGATTGGGTCCAGCAAACTTAAAGAATTGATTTCTATTAGGTAATACAACAGAGCCTCTTGGACTGATACTTGGTTCACTCTTGACTAAACTTACTTCCATAACAACAGCCTTATAAACCTTAGTTTTAGGCTTTGGAACATAAGTCTCCTTCCTAACACGAGGAGGAGTAGCAGTCTTTGATCTAGCATGCTTATGTTTGTGTGTTGTCTAGGTGATGTGTTTCATTTTTAGCATGCACATTTCCAAAATAAGCAGACATCATATTGAAAGCACAAGTCATCAACACCACAAGATTTATGACATGCGTCAAAAACAGGAACAACCACTACACCATATTTGGCCTATTGCAAGCCCGAAATATGTTGTGTAAAGCCTAAAAGTATTACAATAAAGTCTATTGTAACATTTCACCTAAATTAGGGCTTGCATTTGCGGCCGTTGCAATAGGTCATCAAATGCAACACTTTTCCTTGTATAGCAACACTTTAAAAAGTCTTGCAATAACTTGATATTGCAACATCTTTAGCCCTTTGAGTAACACTTTTTAGGCGTTACAATAGCCTATTGTAACATTTTTGTGCAACACTTATTTGGTTTTTTAATATTATAGTTTTCCATGCAACATTTTTGTGCAACACTTATTTGGTTTTTTAATAAGTATTTTCACAATTATTTATACCCATTTTAATATTTTTATATTAATTAATTGAACCATTTCTGTGTAACTTTTTAAAGTCTATTGTAACATATTTTTTAAGTTTGTTGGCAACATTTTATTTGTATGTTATAATACCACCTATTTCCACAAAATCAACCATTAAAAATTAAATTACTAAAGCACAAGTCAAAACATCCCACAAAGATCTCCTTTAAAGTTCAAACTAATATACCATACACATATCACAGTACACAACCACATCTACTTGGTTCCCCTTGATTTGCTAATTGTGAAGAAGCGAGTTTGGTCGATGGGCTAGTCTTTTTGTGTCTTCTTGCTTCTCCACTGTTGTTTGTTGTAGAAGCGCCATCTTCAACCGGAGAACTCTCTTCTTCACCATTCCGAAAGATTTTTGTCTACAAAAATTGGGGGAGGGAGATAATAAATAAATCCTATTAAACTAAAATACAAGCAACATAAATTTTTAAATACAAATTACACCTTAAAATCAAACTTAATGAACTTAATCCACATAATGGTGTGAAGCACCAAAACTGACTAATCCAATAAACAAATTTTAATTTGTTTGAACTAAAACAAAAATAAGAGTTAAACAAGTCTCGCCAACTTTTGTAAATTTGGCCCTTATCGCAGCTAATTAAATAGAACTCAAGAAATAGGTGTAACTTTTGTTTAGAAAGATTAGCATCCACATTCTTAATATATATATATATATATATATATATATATATATATATATATATATATATATATATATTATTGAGAAGAACTAATATTTGATTTTTATACAAAAACTATTCATGCGCAAGTCACAACCAGTCTGACCAAGAAAATCAAAGTACTCAACAAATAACTACATTTTGATTTTAGCCGCAATGCACCTATACTCTTATTCTCAAAATGCATGATGGTGCTAGGCTGTGGAGAAACCTTAGAGGGCCAATTGATCAAGCAGGAAACCTAAGCAAAGGTCTAGGTGGTGCTTCAAAGGTCATAGTTAATTTTAATATTATCAATAATTATTTATTATTATACATCATAACTATCAAACTTATTAATCACAGATTTGTTCGTATCTAGCCGTGCAATGGATGACAATGCTTTAAATAAAGAAGAAAACTCACAGTATCTAGTGTTTGCCGCACACAGAATATAGCTTGTACAATATCATGATTTAACAACATACTAGAATCTCATTGTCAGAATCTCCTGAGCAAGTGCCTGGATCCTGATGAATTGGTGAACAAGACCTAGAGGCAAAAACGTTGTCATCCATTGCACGGCTTGACAACACATAACAGGGGAATGATCACAACTACTTTACTCGACACTCTTCTTTGTGGAAACTCTGTCTCCTTAGCAGAGCCTGCAGAGAAACAAGAGATATTCGTTTACTAGCTGCACCATATACATCTGACTTATAGAAAACTGAACTGAAATTATAGCCCTATTGAATTGGCTGTTTACAATGTTTTAGACACCCCTACATAGATTTAAAAAGATTTGACAGATTTGTTTGGCAACATTCAGTAACAGAAACATAAAACAAACTAAAGTTGGGGTCAAGCCCAATAAGAAAGAATGATAATTTTAAATTACAGATGCGAAGAAAATTATATCAAATACCTGAAAGCTCCCATTAATGAAATACAGACCAAATCACGCATGCTATCAATTGACAGTTCTGGACTGACCTCATTCTCCTCCCAGAATGATATTTCATCATCTGATATGACTATTCTGTGATATTTTAAAACCATCAACTGGTATTAGAAGACCTTAGATAAATTAAAATTTGTTACCATGGCAAGCATAATAACAATCCCATCTCAGACCTCACTATTTCAAGTTATCATATTAGCACTAATCACCTTTTCTCTATATGAATCTTGTTATATTTACTATGACTTTGAACAGGTTTGGACAGAACTACCATGTGAAATCATACCAGAAAATGGTTCAATTTATTCATTGTAGTGTCCATGACTTTGAACAAATCAATCTGAAGTTTCTGAATCATTCACATACAAGTGACAATGATTAAACGAATTACACTTTTATGCAGCTAGATAGGATGAAACTGAACTAATTACACAAGAAATTGATAACTGAGGAATAAAGAAACATAAGAAACTAAACTAATTTAGGCTATTATAAAACTAAATAATTCGGAGCCCATAGAAAATATACAGAACAAACATAAAGCCATACACTAAATTAGCCCTAATTTTTTAATTAGAAAATACCTTTAATCGACTGAACCCTAATTTGAAGAACATCTGAAAGAGAGAGAGATATCAGATAAACAAAATTAATTGAGGAATATAAACATAAACAAAATCAATTGAATTGAAACCCTATTTTGAAGAACTGAAATATCGAGCCAGTTTCAGTTTAAATTGAGTGAGCCCTTACATAACAGCAAATCGATTGAGCCCTAATTTACATATTAGAGATTTGAAGTAATGGTGAGAGA
>NC_030385.2:23647588-23742632 GCF_001625215.2 Daucus carota subsp. sativus | reverse complement strand
AAGTCCTGATGACTGAGAAACTTTCGACAAGGGCTCATTCAACAGCTTTGCAAATCCTGGCAATGGGTTGTTGTTGGTTTAAACACCACTTGAGCCTTGTCAGAGGTGTGTCTTTCTTTGCTTCCTCATTAACTTGAGCGTGTCAGAGGTTAATTTTTCTTCTTGTGATTCTGCAAATGAGCTTTGTCAGAGATTGCAGCTTCTGATTTCTTTCCTTTTACAACTTGATCTTTGTCAGAGGTTGTAGGCTTCTTCTGAATCCAGCCTTCTCAAGGCTATCATCTACTATGCTTTTGCCTTTGCTTGTATATTCATCTTCAGAGTATACCTTTTGATGGTAAACTCTGATCAGCAATAGTAGTTTCCTTGATCATTATTCCTTTTTCCTTTGGTCTGGCAGTTGATTTTGCAGGTTTCTGGATTTCTCCTGAGTTTATAGCTTCAACATATTCTTTCTTCAGTTCAGCTTCCTCTGCAGCAATCAACTTCAAATCCAATTTAGCTTCTGGATTTTCTTGTTCAAATATCAGTCTAGCATATTCTTCATCAGTCATTGGTCTATCTGATCCAGCCACTGGTCTTTGCTTTGATCCAGATGTGACATTGTGTGTTGGAGCTGGAGCAGACTTTGAGCTTTGCTTAGACTGTTTTGCACTGTCAGAGTTTGAAACTCTTCCACCAGTTGCAGCTTGAAATCTCTTGTTCTTTGTGAAGTCATCCACATCATCATTCATCATTTTCTTTCGTTTCAGAGTTTGAGAAGTAGACTTGCATTTGACTTGTGCTACTCTCTCCCCTTTTTGACATCATCCTCATCAGGAATCAGTACTGAGGTTATCAGAGAAAGTGAAGATTGGATGGCTTCAAGCTGTTGGTCATTGTGGATTGAGTAGCTCAACTGAAGTCATCCTTGCTCCAGAGTTTGTTGAGTAGACACCAGCTTTTTCATATCTTCCTTCAGAGGTAGTAAGTTTCTTTTCTTGTCCATGTTTTGAGTTTCAGCCAAATTTGCTACCTCAGTTCTAAGACTATTTACAGACTTGGATGTCTGAGCATGAGCAGTATGAAATGTCTTCAGATATAGAACTGTGGCTTTGAGGCTTGACATGACATCAGAGTTGTAATTTAGTCTCTGCCAAGGATAGAAATTCTTCAGCCTTTGCTGGCTCCAGAGAATGCTGGTGACTCAGCCAGAGTTTATCCCATACTTCATTAGGTGGATCAACCTGAAGATCCCTGGGAAGAGGCTCAGAGTTTGTCTTCAGAGTCTGCAGTCTGGCATTGTATTGACTGGTAGACTCCCACTTCTGTTGTTGAAGAGACGGGGGACTTCATCTTCATTTTCATCATCCTCATCAGCATCAGATGCAGAATCAACATATCTTCAACAGGATCTGGAACAACTTTCTCTTGATCTGCAGATTTTGATTTGCTGGGCTCTTCACCAGCCTTAGCAAGTGACTGCAATGCTTCCAATGCTACCTTGTCAGAGTCTGTAATTACAGCATCTGACTTGTAATTTTCTGGAGCTGTATCATGAATTATGGCACCCTCAGGAAATTCAATGGAGATTGAGGAATTGGAATGGAGGGTCCATGATCAGAGATTGGAGTGTGAGGATCAGATAATGTTGTCCCAGCTTCAGTTGTAACTGGTTCCTTGCAGATTATTTCCTCATCTACTTCAGATGAAGTAGAAGATGCTGTAGCAGTAGAGAGTGGAACAGCTTGAAGAGGATGCACCATCAGAGCTTGAGAAGAATCAGGAAGTGTAGTAGATGGTGCTTGCTCTTCCTCAAGAGTGAAATCAGTGATCTCAGTAATTGGTACCTTTGCCTTCTTAGGCTTGTTTGCCCTTGCTTTAAATCTAACTTTTCTTGACTGAGGGCTAGCCTGAGGAGGTTCAGAGTTTGTTGCAGGAGAGGCTTCCAGATCATCATAGTCATAAGCTGCAACAAGTCTCCTTCTTTTCTGCTTTGGTGGAGAAGCAGCTTCAGAGTTTAAAGTCTTAGAGACTGTATCAGAGTTTACAGTAGGAACTGTATCAGAGTTTGTTGGCACATAGACTTTGTCTTCAGAACTTGTGTAGCAACAGAGGTTCTGGTCTTCACAGTGGAAGGGGCTGCATCAGACTTGTAGCCCTTGTTGACTGGATGCAGAAGATCTGCTTGCTGGGAGGTCTGGAAGGTTGAGGTTGTTGTTGTTGTTGGACTGGGGGCAAGTCCATCCTAGCTCTAACTGGAGCTGGAATTAGGAGAGGCCTCTGGATTGGATACTTCTCATCTTTTGAGATGAGGTCCTTGAACACCCTTTTATGAAGCCTAAAGGGCTTGATCTCATCATCAACAGCAAAATCCACCTCACCAACAGTGGCATTAAACAGTAATTGACAAATCTTGAGAAATATATGATTTGTCTATTTTCATGCATTCTTTCTCCAATATTTCTAAGAACTAATCTACCAAAATCAAAATTAGTAGAGTAGATCAGAGAATACCCAATTTGTAGCATATCCATGGGTATAGCATCCCAGTTGGTGCTTTTCTTCTGGAAAGCCCTTGTGATACAGTCAAAGAAGAAGCTCCATCCCTTCTTAGTCCTGGACGCTTTAATTGTCCCAATTATCAAGCGATTCACTGTAGCCCAGAGCATTCATCATGCCCCTGAGATTGGTATCTCCATTTGTGATGTAAGCTGCATTCTCTGGCATGTTGAATGCTTGAAGAACTGTGGCTGGAGTAACAGCATACTCCTCCCCTTCATATGCGAACACAATAGATGGTGATCCATCTGCACCACCATTATCATATTGCCCTGTCCTCCAAAAAGTGATGATTTGGCTTCCAGAGAGTCTGGCAGGAGCGGTAAGAGCAGTAGCCAGGGCACTCTGTGCCAGGAATTGCTGGATTGGATGATAATCCCTTGGAGCATCTGCTGTGTTAAGAATGGCAGCGTGGTTGTTGGGAACAAATTCCACACCTGCATGAGTAAACGCTGAAGTCGCCATTAGAACAGAGTTTGTGAAGGAAGAAAGGTGTTTGAGAAAGTGTGTAAGAGAAGATTTGAATTGCAGAGAGAAAAGCTTAAGAGTTTGTTGAGAGAGTGTGTGTAAGGATGAAGTGTATAAGTGAATAACAAGCAATAAAATCTGATTTGATAAACTCTTCAGATTTTGTTTAGCTGTACACGCTTGGGCTTTTGTTCAGCTGTACACCTGTCAGATTTTAACTGGTAGATGAGTGTTAGTGGCATGGAGAAAAGAAAATAGTAATCATGAGCGCAGTAAAACTTGTGCAGTTATAAATGCTGATTACACGTTCTCCTATTAAAATGTTTCTGCATGCCTTCCACTAATTATACAACCGTTTGTACACTCTCTTCACATTCTCTGAATTTTAAACTCCTGAGATGTACAAGAATTTAAAAAAAAATCAAGATCAAATCCCTCGAATTTTAAACTCTGAGATTTAAAACAAAGAAAATAAATTTCTAAGTACCTCAGAATAAAGACATAATAGTCAAAATATCATAAAAAAAATCAGATTTTGTCATAAAATCCATAGCTCAATAATGTGCTTGTGAAATATGTGTGTGTGGACATATTAAATCAGAGACTATAGAATTTCACAATTTCGTAATTATAAGGTAGACAAAAATAATTTATCCAAACTCTCAAGACATAGACAAGGGACATACTCTGATGAAGAAATATATAAAGTAAACTACCCCTTTTTTTTTTTTTTTCTCAGGACGCTTTTCAGTGTAAGTGAATCACGACCTTTAAATATAATTTTGCAACAGTATTTCTCCAGTAATCAGAGATTGTGACTGGTCACCATAGATCATAATATCTAAACATTGCTTAATACCAGCAAATGTGGGTCTTTCCAGTCACTGTCACACAGACATCTAAGATCTCAAAGGAGTACCATGCTTATTTTCAGGGGTGTGTATAGCATCAGAGTTTATAATCACTGTCTAATTTACTGAGAGAAAATGCAAATTAATCAATCTCACTTATAATTAAGATATGTGAAGTAAAAGAGTCTCAATGATATTAACATGCTTCTTGTGTAATTCTGTTGCACAAAATTGAGATCAAGATTGAAGAACTTAACTGAGATTCATGATTACTAATTCAGATCATGCTTCATAGTATCTTCACAGGTTATTAGTCTCAAAGAAAAAAATGAGATCATTTATCAAGATTCAGAGTTTACAAACATCAGAGAATATCGTCAGAGAATGACAATCAGAGTATAACAAACAGAGTATATCATCAGAGAATGTCATCAGAGTTTAACAATCAGAGTATATCATGGCAAATTTGTGAGCAATACATATGGTAATTTGACAATTTAAACTTGAAAGATCTGACCATTATGTTTACTCAGTTCCTGATATCATTCCAAGCTCATTCACCAGCCTAGTAAAGGTTGCTTCACATAGTGGTTTGGTGAATATGTCTGCTAGCTGCTGTTCAGTGGGAACAAAGTGAAGTTCAATGGTTCCTTCCAGCACATGCTCCCTTATAAAATGATATCTTATACTGATGTGCTTTGTCAGAGAATGTTGAACTGGGTTTCCTGTCATAGCAATAGCACTTTGGTTATCACAATAAATAGGAATTTTAGAAAAGGATAACCCATAGTCCAACAATTGATTCCTCATCCAAAGAATTTGAGCACAGCAGCTGCCTGCAGCTATATACTCTGACTCTGCTGTTGATGTTGATATTGACTTTTGCTTCTTGCTGTACCAAGAAACAAGTCTTCCACCCAGAAATTGACAACTCCCACTTGTGCTTTTCCTGTCAATTTTGCAACCTGCAAAATCTGCATCAGAGTATCCAATTAGACTAAAATCTGATTCTCTAGGATACCATAATCCCAATGATGTGGTTCCCTTGAGATATCTGAATATCCTCTTTACTGCAATCAGATGAGGCTCTCTTGGATCCGCCTGAAATCTTGCACATAGACATGTGGCATACATTATGTCTGGTCTACTTGCAGTCAGATAAAGCAAAGATCCAATCATTCCTCTATAGTTTGTGATATCCACTGATGCACCAGTATCTTTGTCTAGCTTGGTTGCTGTTGCCATAGGAGTAGTTGCAGCTGAACTGTCTTGCATACCGAATTTCTTCAAGAGATTTCTGGTATACTTGGCTTGATTGATAAAAATCCCATCTTCAGTCTGTTTAACTTGTAAACCCAGAAAATAACTGAGTTCCCCCATCATGCTCATTTGGTACCTAGACTGCATGAGCTTGGCAAACCTTTGACAGAGTTTAGCATTAGTGGAACCAAAAATGATATCATCAACATAGATTTGAACTAAAAGCAGATCATTACCATGATTCAAATAAAACAAGGTTTTGTCTATGGTACCTCTAGTGAATCCACTTTCAATAAGAAATTGAGCTAGAGTTTCATACCATGCCCTTGGAGCCTGCTTTAGTCCATAGAGAGCTTTGTCCAATCTGTAGACATAGTCTGGATGCTTTGGATCCACAAATCCTGGAGGTTGTTCAACATATACCTCTTCATCCAGTTTCCCATTAAGAAAAGCACTCTTGACATCCATCTGGAATACCTTTGAATTTCTTGTGAGCAGCATAGGCCAGAAAGATTCTAATTGCCTCCAATCTTGCAACTGGAGCAATGTCTCATCATAATCAAATACCTTCATGCTGTGAATACCCTTTTGCCACAAGTCTTGCTTATTCCTTGTATGACACCTTCACTATCAGTTTTGTTTCTGAAAACCCATTTTGTACCAACTATGGATCTATCTTTAGGTCTTGGTACTAGGGTCCAGACTTTATTTCTCTCAACTCATTTAGCTCTTCTTGCATTGCTTGAATCCAGTCAGCATCTTGAAGAGCTTCCTCCACCTTTTTAGGTTCTGTTTGTGACAGAAAGCAATGATGTAAACACTCATTTGCTGTAGCTGTCCTTGTTTGCACACCTGCTTCTGGATTTCCAATTATCAAATCAGGTGTATGAGATTTTGTCCACTTCCTAGCATGTGGAAGTTGGCTACTTTCATCATTGGATCCTCCCCCCTGATCCATGTTCTCTGATTCTGTTGATCTTTCTCTGTAGCTCCCCTGAATTTGTGCTATCAGAGTTTGAATCAGTATTCTCTGATGAGTTTGAGTCAGCATTCTCTGATGAGTTTGAGTCTTGGGTAGAATCTGAAACATTCTGATGCTCCCCCTCAACATATGCTTCATCATCATGAACTTGTAAATTTTCACCAGAGTTTGCTGTATTTTTCTCACAGTCAGAGTTTGACTGTTCATCAGAGTTTGTCGAATCAGAGAATATTTCTTCATTTTCAAAATGCAGTTCTTCATGATCATCCATATCTGCTAAACCCATAATTCTCTTGTCATCAAATGACACATGTATGGATTCCATGATCACCTTGGTTCTTAGATTATAGACTCTGAAGGCCTTTGTTGTCAGAGGATAACCTACAAAAATGCCTTCATCAGCTTTTAAATCAAACTTGGTAAGCTGTTCTGGATGAGTCTTCAATACAAAGCATTTGCACCCAAATACATGAAAGTATTTCAGATTTGGCTTCTTTTTCTTCACCATCTCATATGGGGTCTTGCTATGCTTATTAATCAGTGTTGCATTTTGAGTGAAACAAGCTGTTTGAACAGCTTCTGCCAGAAGTAAGTAGGTAATTTAGCCTCATCAAGCATAGTTCTGGCAGCTTCTATTAGAGTCCTGTTTTTCCTTTCAACTACACCATTTTGCTGTGGTGTTCCAGGTGCAGAAAATTGTTGCACTACACCTCTTTCTTTGCAGAACTCTTCCATTGTTGAATTTCTGAACTCAGTTCCATTATCACTTCTAATGATCTTTACTTTGTCTTCAGATCCATGGTCCAGTTGCTTCACATGATCCATCAGATGCAAAGCTGTTTCATCTTTAGAGTGAAGAAAATATACCAAGTGTATCTAGTATACTCATCAACAATGACAAGAGCTATTTCTTCCTTGCAATGGATGGTACATTAACTGGTCCAAATAGATCAACATGTAGAAGATGATATTGCTTCTTTATTGAGAATTCAGTCTTACTCTTGAAGGATGTCTTTCTCTGCTTGGCCTTTTGACATGAATCACATAGACCATCTGAAGTGAGTAGTGATTCAGGGAGTCCTCTCACAAGCTTTTTCTTTATAAGCTCATTTATGGAGTTGAAATTGAGATGTGAGAGCTTCTTATGCCACTTCCAACTTTCTTCTGCAGAGATTCTTGTAGATAAGCAAATGCTTTTCCTTTAGAGTTTGTAGGCAAGTTGATTTCATAAATGTTTCCATGTCTGTGAGCAATCACTGCCACCTTGCCTGTTGACTTGCTTACTATCTCACTGTGTTCTTCATAGAAATCAACATGATATCCTCTGTCACAGATCTGACTGACAGAGAGTAAATTGTGTTTTAGCCCTTGAACAAGAGCTACATTTGAGATGATGACTTTTCCAAGATTGATGTTGCCATATCCCAGAGTCCTTCCTATGTTGCCATCTCCATAAGAAACACTTGGGCCAGCTTTCTCCACAAACTCTGACAGCAGGGCCTTATTTCTAGTCATGTGTCCTGAACATCCACTGTCCAAGACTAGGATATTCTTCCTGTTGCCCTGCAATCACAAAGACCACTAATTGTTAGTTTTAAGGACCCAGACTTGCTTGGATCCTTTGGCCTTATTAAGTTTGTTAGCTTTTGCAGCGGAATTATTATTATCAGAGTTTGAGCTAACAGACTTTGGAACAGAGTTGTACTAGAAACAGATTTTGTACTTGCAGAGTTTTATTAACCTTTTTCAAAGAAGGTTTCAATTGATAATAATCATAATACAAACTATGATATTCTTTGCAAGTATAAATAGAATGCCATAAACTACCACAATGAAAACATGGATCTTGTGGTTTATATCTAATACTACTTTTTCTAACTCCAGACTTTGTAGGTAAGGAGTTAATGTCCTTGTTCTTCCTGCAAAAATTAGCAAGATGATTAGTATTTCCACTGTTATGGCATGTCTTCCTAGGTGCATTTGGAATAGGCATGTAGTTATTTCTCTTGTCTATTCCAACCTTGCCATTTCTATTTTTCCTAGGCTCCTTGTCTTTGTTATCAGACTTTACCTCTTTAAGCTTATGCTTAAGCTGTTTCTGAGTCATCAGTCCTATGTTAACCTGTTTGGGCTTATAAGATTTTAAATTGTTGTTAATCTCTGATTCTGGTCTACTCTGTTTAGACTTAGAGGATTCAGCAACAAATTTAACAGGTTTAACCTTAGGTTTTTCAGTTTTAACAAACTCTGTTTTTGATGACTCAGCTTCTGAGTTATCAGTGTAACCTAGTCCCTTCTTCCAGTTTCCACTACCTAAGATATCCTGAGTAGTTTTGCCTGAATTAGTCCATGTCTTAATAATATCCCTTTCCTTAGCAAGTTCTGATTGAAGAGATGCATGCCTCTTTAATAGTTCATCTTTGACAATGACAGCATCATCTCTCTCTTTCTGAACTTCTAACATCTGAACTAATTCTTTTTCTAGATAATCATTCCTTTTCTTTACACTTAGAGTTTTAGATTTTAATCTTTCATTCTCTAAAGTCTGATCTCTAAAGCTGATATGCAAAGTTTTAAGGAACAATCTTAACTCAGTTATATCTTCAGTATCAAAGGCAAGAGTAGAATGAGGTACCGTAGCAGTAGATTCAGAGTTGTTGTCAGTGTTTGCCATCAGAGCATAATTGACTTCTTCCTCTGAATCAGATGTATCTGTCCAGTTTCCTTTCTTGGTGATAAAGGCTTTTTCCTTTTCTTTCTTGGCTTTCTTGCATTCAGATGCAAAGTGACCCTTTTCACCACAGTTGAAACAGGTATACTTGTCAGCTTTTCCAGCTTTTCCTTCCTTGCCCTCATTCTTCCTGAAGTTCTTCTTATCATAAACTCTGTCAGAGTTTCTGTCTTTCCTTGAGAAACTTTTGCCTTTGTTGAACTTTTTGTAAGCCAACTTCTTGAAGCTTTTCACCATCAATGCTGCTAACTGCATCATCTCATCATCACTGTCTTTAGAGTCTGAGGGAACATCAGAGTTTGATGACTCAATGTCAGACTTTGTGACATGAGCTTTTCCTTTGCTCTTAGCAGCTTCCTCTTGAACTTTTAGAGCAACAGACTTTGATTTGCCTCCATGACGTTTGCTCCTCTGCTCCATCTCAAGTTCATGAGTCTTCAGTCTTCCAAAAACATCATCAAGAGACATTTCTCCAAGATCAAGATTGTCTCTTATTGTAGTGACTTTCAAATCCCATTTTTCAGGAAGAGCCAGAAGGAATTTGAGGTTTGAGTCTTCAAGATCATATTCCTTGTTAACCAGAGATAAGTCATTCAACAGTTTGACAAATCTGTCATACAGATCTGTCAAGGACTCACCAGATTTTGAGTCAAAGTGCTCATACTCCTATGTAAGGATGGTTTTTCTGTTCTTCTTGATGGCTTGAGTTCCCTGACATCTGGTTTCCAGAGCATCCCAGATTTGTTTAGCAGTTTTGCACCCAATCACCCTATTAGACATTGCATTATCAAGGGCACTGTGCAGAAGGTGTTTCACCTTTGAGTCTTTACCAATTGACAAGATGTCCTCAGGGGTATAATCTTTCTTGTCTTTTGGAACCATCTTCTGAGGTTCATCTCCAAGCCCAACAGAGAGCTTGGTGGGCATATGTGGTCCATCATAGATCTTGTCAAGGTATTCTGGATCGACAGAGTCTAGAAATATAATCATTCTCTCTTTCCAGACTGGATATTCAGATGCCTTAAGGACTGGAACTCTAAAGACGAAGCTTGTGATTTTTCAGACATGATTGTGATTAAGATCTCACTGTAGTTATCTTAACAGACCTGGCTCTGATACCACTTGTTAGGTCCTATAAACTCACTATATAAGTTAATATAGTGAACACAATCAATAACACAGTATGACAATATAAGAGATTAATTGCAATAAACTCTTATTCATAATGCTCAGTAGGTTACAAAAACTCTCTTAGTGATTTATATGTTATCACTAAGAGCTGCTAGGGTTCTTCTAAGAATATACTCGATAACTTAACTCGTATAGAGTAACCCTAATCTGTGTTTATATATACACAGTTACAAAATCAATCTCTGATTTGATATCCTATAAATCAACTATGTATTCTATCAATCAAAGATTGCTACTGTTTTCTGTTTGGTTTCCATAGTCAGCAAATCACTCCTCCGCTTCTATCCTTCCTTGAAGTATATCCGCTTCTGAACTCTTTCCACATGTAAACTCTGATGAGTCTTGACTATGTAAACTCTGATCAGACTTTATTAAACTCTGATCAGCTTCCAGCTTAAACTCTGATCACTCCTGTTCTAAAACAAACTTTAAGAACATTAGTAATCATCAATTATATCTAACAAAAGATTTGTGCTGCAAATGGACAAAGGGTGGCAGTTCATGCTGTGGGATCTGTCAGACTACTCTTTGATAATAATTATATATTGGCTCTTAATAATGTCTATTGTATTCCCTCAATAAAGAGAAACCTAATATCTGGTTCTCAATTTGTAATGGATGATGCATATAGTCTTACTAGTAATAACAAAGCTATGTATTTCTATAATAATTCATCATGTTTTGGGAATGCAAATTTAGTTGATGGTTACTGGCTAGTCAATTGCACTCATGAAGTCAGTAAAAAATATGAAGTTTATAATATATCTACAACAAAAAGAGCCAAACGTAAACGTAAGCGGTATAAATCGTCTTTCCTCTGGCATAAAAGGCTAGGTCATGTTTCAAAACAAAGAATGCATGAATTGATTAAACAAGAAATAGTTCCACCATTAGATTTTAGTGATTTTGATACTTGTGTGGACTGTCTTAAAGGAAAAATGACAAATCAGAGACATTTTAATTCTAGAAGATCATCTGGTTTGTTAGATTTGATTCACACTGATGTTTGTGGTCCTTTTCTAGTTAAAACCATATGTGGAAATTCTCATTTTGTGACCTTCACTGATGATTTTTCAAGGTATTGTTTTGTTTATTTAATTTCTGAAAAGTCACAAGTCCTGGAAGTTTTCAAAAAATTTTAAACAGAAGTTGAAAGGCAAAAGAAGCTATCTATAAACGTTGTTAGATCAGACCGGGGAGGTGAATATTATGGAAGATATACAGAGAAAGGTCAACATAAAGGACCATTTGCGACGTACTTGGAACAATGTGGTATAGTTGCTCAATATACAATGTCGTATGCTCCTGAACAAAACGGCGTGTCAGAGAGATGAAATAGGACATTGATGAATATGGTCAGAAGCATGTTTGTAAGGTCAGGTTTGCCAAAATTTTTGTGGGGGGAAGCTTTGAGAACAGCAAATTATATTTGCAATAGAATGCAAAGCAAGGCTGTTAAGAATACTCCTTTCGAAAATTGGTGTGGTTATAAGCCAAGTCTTAATCATTTTTATGTATGGGGATGTAATGCTGAAGCACGAGTATATGATGTTAGTGGAGATAAGTTGACATGAAGATCGATAAGTTCATATTTTATTGGTTATCCAGAAACATCAAAAGTTTCAAATTTTATTGTCCAGGTCGACAAAATCGAATTTTTGAAACAAACAAAGCAACTTTCGATGATGAAGAATTTAATCGAGATGAAAGTGTGATTGCAGAGAATGTTGATGTGTCAGAATTTAAGAATATACAAGACTGGTTTACATTTCCAGAACTTAATGTTTCGTTGCAGAATAGTGGTGAGGAAGCAGAAGTTCTACAAGAGCAGAATATAGAAAATTAAATTCCAGAACCAGAGGAGACTATCAATGAGCAGAATAACAATCAAATAAATGTAATTTTGAATGAGAGGATGCCTCCAAGAAGGTCGTAAAGAGAACGAAGGTCTGCAATTTCAGATGATTATCTTGTTTATTTGAATTCTGTAGAATTTTATTTGGGGGAAGAAAATGATCCTACCTCGCTGAAAGCCGCTATGCAATCTGTAAATAGTCACAAATGGAAGCTAGCAATGGAGGATAAACTATTAAGTATGTCACAAAATGGTGTTTGGACCCTGGTTGACAGGACAAGCGATATGAGACCGATTGGATGCAAATGGATATATAAAACTAAAAGAGGTGTTGATGGAAAAATCGATAAATACAAAGCAAGACTAGTTGCGAAAGAATATAGTCAACAGGAGGGGATAGATTACAATGAAACTTTTTCACCGGTTTCAACTAAAGATGCTTTTAGAGTTTTGATGGCTTTGGTTGCACATTTTAATCTAGAACTACACCAGATGGATGTTAAAACGGCATTCTTAAATGGAGACTTGGAGGTGGATATATATGTTTCAACTAGAAGGATTTATTTGTGATGATAAAAAGGTATGTAAGCTAAATAAGTCAATTTATGGATTGAAACAATCTTCTAGGAAGTGGAACTTAAAGTTTGATTCTGTCATTACAAAATTTGGTTTTGAAGAAAATCAATTAGATGAATGTGTGTACTCCAAGATCAGTGGGAGCCATTATATATCTTTGATTTTATACGTGGATGATATTTTGTTGGCTAGTAGCAATGTTGGCTTGTTGAAAGACACAAAAGATTTCTTAATGGCTAATTTTGATATGAAAGACATGGGGAGGCTAATTATGTTCTAGGCATTGAGATTACTAGAGACATAAACACAAGAATGTTGGGATTATCACAGAAGAACTACTTTGACAAAATTTTGTAAAGGTTTGAAATGGATAAGTGCAGATCTGGAGAGTCGCCAATGTCCAAAGGTGATAAGTTACATGATAAACAAATTCCTCAAAATTTATTAGAGAGAAAGAATATGAAAAATGTGCCTTATGCTAGTTTGATCGGAAGTCTCATGTATGCACAAGTCTACACTAGACCTGATATTAGTTTTGCAGTGAATATGTTGTCAAGATATCAGTCAAATCCTGGACTTGAACATTGGGTTGCAGGAAAGAAAGTTTTAAGATATTTGAAAGGTACTCGAGATCACATGTTGGTATATAAGAAAATTGAGGATCAAAAATTAAAGGTAAAATGTTACACAGAAGCTTCATATCAACAGGATTTAGATGATTTGAAATCTTGCTCTGGATATGTTTTTATGTTTGCTGGAGGAGCTATCTCATGGAAGACAAACAAACAATCATTGACTGCAACTTTAACTTTTCAAGCGGAGTATATTGCCATATATGAAGCTACCGCCCATGCTTTATGGCTAAGAAATTTTATTTTGAAACTGAAGGTGGTGGATTCAATTGAAAGGCCATTAATTATTTACTGTGACAATGCTGCAGCGGTATATTTCACGAGGAATAATAGAAGGACATCTGGTTCGAAAAATATAGATGTTAAATATTTTTCTGTCCGAGAGAGTGTTAGAGATAATGAGATTGAAGTTATCAAGATTGGTATAAAAGAACAACTTGCAGATCCACTAACCAAAACATTGCCAGTATCAAAATTTGCAGAACATGTGGCTAACATGGGAGTTGTCAGTGAGTTGAATATATAGAATTAGTCATTGTTTTCTGTTGTAAATATTACAACTTGCCATACATCTTATATGATGTACATGTACATAATAATATTGTTGTACATAATAAAAATTGCTGCATAATCCATGACAAGTATATACATTCATTTTTATATTGATTTTTATCAGTATGTATGCAGACTTCAGACCTTCAGTTTCGTTAATGCTTGGTGAGATTGAATATTTTTATATCAAGCATGATTTACTAGTAGGTAATCCATGTGTTTTGGTTTTCTGTACTTGTGATTATAAGGGACTGGTAATTTATTAATTTATCATGTTCTCTTATGGTTCATTACTCTAAATCAAATTGACAGGATTTTGGAGACGGATAATGTATGTGTTAAATTTTATTGCGCAACTACAGTATTCTTGATCGTGTTTTAGGCTGATATATATAGTCATAGTTCGGTGGGAGATTGAAATATTAATGTATAATATTAGAGTATGAACTAATGATATATATATATATATATAGACACGTGTAAACAAGGATAAGTTTGACACACCCGTTAGATTTTAAAGTCACCTTGTAATCCTTCAAGACATGTCTGTTGGAATAGGTGGTTACTAGCAGTTTTTGATGGAGAGAACTGACGTAACTGTTCAAATATTGAACTTCTATATAAACCAATTTTGGTCTCTGCTAGAACACAACATATATTCTCATAAAGCATTTGTCCCATCAATATACAAATACACGGGAAACTAAGGATGGATCTAGGAGAAGATACAAAATGGATTCAAGCATTACCAAGACAGGTTAGTATATTATATTAATTTTCTAACATATATGGCATGGATTGGCAGGAATTCAAGGACCAATGTAGAGGGGAACAAATTGTTTCCATACAAGAAAAGTTATATACGGGCTTTTACCTAATCATAATATTAAACACTAGTGTGTAAAATAGGTTATTGCGGAAGCCACCAATTATTTCTTATATCGTTTACATTTGGTCTCATCCCTTTATGCATTTTCTCTTTATCTAGGCGAACTCAGTGATGTGGACTTGCAAAGAAAGTTTGTAAAAGTCAAGTATGATGAAGGTGTTAGCTTCCGGAAATCCTATCAGTGTCACCATCGTGTAAAGGTGCACTTTCGAGTTACGTCGAAGAAACACACTGTGTCTCAGGTTGTGATTATGAATATGGATGGAGAATTGCAGTTTGTTAGGGAGAATTACATGATGACACTCGGATTAAGGATTAAGGATGGAATATGAGGTTATTCCAAGCTGACATTGGTTTTCTTAGCATAGACAAACACAAACACAGATACAAATATTTAGTTGCTCTTGGATATTTAGTTTTGGTACACAAGTACATGCCACGGGGAACTGTAAGCACATTCGTTTGAATGCTAGGAACTTGGAACTTTTGTTGTAATCAAAGTTGATGTATATTTTTTGGCTACATCTTGATATTTAATATTATTATCAAAAACAATAGTTCTTACAGTTCAAAAAAGGATTATGTATATTATTATTTAATAAAAAATACTGCTCATTTATAAAAAAATATATATATATCAAACTAAAACTTATCTCTGAAAAGTATATGATCATATTTGTTAGTTATGTATTTAAATATTATTATCTGTGGCTCGATCCACCTGGAGTATGCACAGCCCTTCCACCCTTTGGGGCACACAACCTACTTCCTACCTGCATTTTCCTCAAACCAACAGTAACTCTCAACAACACGCAAGTCACAGATTCATAGATCGAGATCTGAAATCTCACGAGAGTCTCCAGAATTGGCGTTGCTACCGTTTGCTGCGGCCATCTCTTCAAGAGTAGCGATAGAGAGAGAAGGAGATTTAGGGTTGAGAGAGAGGGAGATTTAGGGTTTGTTTCTGGGATGGGCTTCAAAATAGCTGTTAGGTCCTGAAACGATTGTAGAAGGGGGGGTTGAATACAATCGTCACTAAAAATCCCGGCGGAATAATCTGATTTGAATATAACTTGTTAATCAGATTTTAATTAATTAATATAACAATGTTTTAAGTCATTATATAATTAATATGGTTCGTTTTAATGTCCACTAAAGTTCGTAGAATAAATTCGACAGGGTGTATTCTAACTTAGTGATTAAAACAACCAAGTGATCAAAGCACAGAAAACTGTGGATATAACAATAGCAAGTTATAAACAACTTGAAATCTTTTACAATGCTTGAACACTTTACAAATGAAGAAGTGAAGCCATATTTATAGGCAAATCACTTGGAACTAGGTATGACATTGATAGGAATGACTTTCTAGCTTAGGAATGACATTACAAAGCAAAGACATGCCAAAAGGAAGGAAGGAATGACATTATTTGAGAATGTCATTCTGCCACACACGGTATGACATTAATTACTTGGCCTTCAATCTTCAATTGGCATGACTTAATCAGCCAAAGTCATAAGGAATCAAGTGGTATGACTTGATAAGTCATAAAGCATCAAAGGGTATGACATTAGAAGTCATACAACCCAAGACATAATGACATAAGGAGAAAGTCATTCTGGATGACACGGTATGACTTTTTAGGTCATACCATCACCGAATGCCATTCAATGACAAACGGTATGACATTCTAAAATGACATGCAACTACATACGGTATGACATTTTATGTCATGTCTGGGAAAGTCAGTGAGAGGGAAACGGTATGACTTTATTTAATAAAGTCATACCGCCTGCTCAAGTCATATTAAACAGAACGGTATGCCATTGTCTAATAAAGTCATACCGAGTTGTTTAATGAATAAAACACTTCTTTTTAATTGAATAAATATTCAATAATTACTCACTTAATTATATTAATTATATAAATTCATAAATTAAATTAATTCGAGGGTGAATCAATTTAATAAATAAATTATACAACAAATTTAATTATTTTGATAAGTGAAATAATTAAATAAATACTTTTAAAATTATACTCCTTCAGTAGTAGGGACTCCTTACATGTTTAAACGTTGTAGATCTTTGTCTTGATTGAACAGCCACTTATAGTTGATGCAGAACACTTAATCTGAGTAGCTGACACACAAATGTACTGTCTGGTTCATCTGTATCTAGCTGAAACAAATATTCTTTATCATATAAACATTTGAGACGTGGCTTGTTCGTCGAGTCTTTGTCTTCGTAGTTCTTCTTCATAAGTAACAATAGTGTGGAATCTTCTGAATAAATAAAGTATTAAAACTTTATACCTTGTGGACTTATGGACGTGCTACAAAAGATTATTCGTACACTGAGGCTTGAACATATTAATGAACTTCTTCCAGTGGTGTGCAGCAACATCCTGAAATTCTTCAGACATATAATTTCAATAAATCACTTGACGTTCTTCGTACGGATTCCTTCAACAGTACTTGCTATTTACCTTGCTTTCTTATCAGAGTTGAGTTGGTACCTCTTTAATTACAAATAGGCTAAACATATGCCTTTCAGTCTCCCCCTATTTGTTTGTTAATATAACATGCAAATTATCGAGAGGATAACTCAACTAACTGATAAAACATAGGATTAAACATGAATTGTAAACAGCAAAAAGTTTCTGATATTTAATTAAACATTCACCAGAATTCAAAAGATTACATTAGATTACAAAAGGATGTTCTTACTGAACATATATTACAATTCCCTAATGAATCTAAAGATCAACTTCTCCTTCTTCGATATCAAAACTGTGAAGGATAGGAGTTGACGGTTCTTCCCTGGTTGGCACTTCAGATGTAGTGGATTCACCATGCTTCTTTCGTTCCCTTGACAGAGCCAGTTGATGTAGTACTTCCAATTCCACAGGGTCTTCACGGAAGTCTGATGGCTGAGATTTAGTAACACCCTTCATCCTCCGAAAGTATTGACAAATATTTCTTCAGGTGCAATAAGATAAGATCACATCATCAGCATCAGACTTGGCTTTAGAAGCGAAGCCCTTGGTACGAAGTAAAGTGGATGCTAGAGCCAGTCTCTTGGCAGGATAATTTGGCAAGGCTTCTTCATTGAGATAGACAGTGCAGAAGACTTCCTTGAGAATGAACTTGACACAGTAAGGATTCTTAACAACCTGAGGACTGTTGAAGACAACACAATCCAGCAGTTTGTCGCGAAGGTGTTCGTTCAGGGTGGAGCAACGCTTAACCTTGTTGCGAAGTACCCAGAGCTCAGATACAGAGAATGATTTGAGAAATTTAACAGATAGTCTGAATGAACCATTCCTCTGTGTATAGAAAATCAGCTCCCATTCTTCTAACAAACCCTTAACTGCAACAGTTACATATTCCAATTTCAAAGAAAAGGCATGCATAAAGACATCCTCGTCAGGGTTTACCTCTCGGAGATCGTAGATCAGAGATAAGAACTTTCTGTCATTGAAAGATTCCCTTTGAGGTCCATTAAGGATCCTCCTTGCAATGTCCCAGCTTTTTCCTTCCTTTCTTTAAATATCAAGATTTTTCTGCTTGCACGCAGCATCATAGATTCTTTGCTTTTCAATCTTGATTTGCTCTTCTGTGATCAGCTTGTCCTCTAGAAGTTTCTGATAATCACGAAGCTTACGCTTCCTAGCTTCATTCTCAGCTTTGAACTTCCGGACATTCTCCTCATGTTCAGGATCAACAGCTTCTTCTTCCGGAAACAAATAACTCTCATCAAATTTACCTTCTTCTTCTGCTTGACGGTAAGTAGCATCGAAGACGTCATCATCATCCATATCATTTGGATAGCCATCATAACTATCAGAGTTGAAGACATTGTCTGACTGATGTAACGGTTCTTTGCCTTTAGACTTTTCATATTCCTTGTCAGGGGCAGATCCAAAAGTGGTATTTCCCTTGTTGGATTGATTTGAGCTATTGCCTTTATCATCCCTGTTCCCTTTGTCTCCTCTATTCTCCCCCTTAGTTGAGGGATCCTCCTTGGAGGGTTGATCATCAAATATTAAATTCCTGAGAAGTTGATCTAGTTTGTTGTCAATTGAATCAAATTTAGCCATATGAAGTTCATGATTGGATCTCATTTCGACAGCTAACTCATGAATCTCTTCTTTAAGCTCATCCCTGTAAGAAATGGATGGCCTTTCATCAGCTCTCTGTTCTAGGGTCACCAACTGTGCACCCTTCAGTTTTTCATTCTCAGCTAACATCTTGCCTAATTCAGCTCTTAGCTTAGCCATTTGTTCTTCCAACAGAGCAGGGTCAGTGTGTGGACTCACCTCACGTACACTCAAAGCTGTTTCACTAGCCTCACGTGCATGTGTATCGCTCGGTGCTTGCCTTACATCATTCTGTTCATTCACTCTTCCTGCTGTACCTGTATAGACTACCAATGTCCCCTGAGATGGGTTCAAAGATAGTGGAGGAACAAATTGTCCTCTGGAAGTCTGTGAAGGCAGATTAACTTGCACGCTGCCAAGTTCCGCCTGATCTGAAAAGAAAGAGTGATCAGAAAAGTTTTCATACATTAGACATTGATTTTGAAAATCTGTGCACTCAGTAAACATATTAACCTGTGAATCTGTTTGGTCTTGCACTAGCGTGAGTGCTAGCGCAATGCTTGACTCTGTACAAGGTACCGCGGCAGGACGGTCAATTTCAATGGCCTCCTTCTGTAGAGAGAATGGGTCCAGAGACTGTTTTATTGCCTTTTCAAAATCTAAACCTTGTTGGGAAGGCAAAAATGAGGCTGCAGTTGACTCCACGGCTTCCACCCTTTGCTTCTTAGAGGGAGACAGAGCTGCGGGTTGACCAAGTAACCTACTTCCACTCCGTTTCCTGGCAACTTTACGAACTGGTTGCATCGAGGTGTTGGTTGAAGTGTTTGGAGAAGGAAGAGTAGGTTGAAGTGAATCATTAGCTAGGTTATAAATTTGTGTGTTGTCAGGTTCATTGCTGGCATGCTGGTAAACAAAATCAAGGTCACAAACATAATCCGACGTATCAACATTAAAATTAGATGAGAAGTTAATAAGTACCTGAGCTACCTGTAGGTCCTGGTGAAAGGACTGCAGCTCCTGGTTGATAGGAGAGTCCGAGTGAAGAGGTTGTGAGGTTGATTTTTTTTGTGGTATAATTTGGGAGTGTGTTTGGTGTGGTAGTGGTTCAGATGAAGACGGTTGATTCTTGAATAAATCATATTCTAGGGTTTCATCTTCAAATGACAAGTCTGGTTGTTGGTGATGAAGAGGGGAGTGATATGATGATTGGTTAGATGATTGGTGTGGTGATTGTTCTTCTTGGGATTGTTGAGGTGATTGCTGTTGTTGTTGTGGTTGTTGAATCTGCAAGGGTTGAGGTTGTTGCAGCTGTTGTTGCTGTTGTTGAGGAGGAGCCACTTGAAGCTGATATGGCTGCTGAGGAGTTTTGAACATTTGCAGCATATGAGGAGCGGTGATAAGAGGAAGAGTTGCAAACTTGTTCTTGTTATCCAGCTGAGTCATCAACTTAGTGCAGGCACGAGGAACTGGTGCCACTGGAGAGTTGATGTAGTGGTTCTTTTCAGTATCAGTCATTTTATCATTTAGAAACAACATGATAAACCTTGGATAAAAGCACGCAACCTTCGCATTGTGCTGGACTGATCTGCTCCTTAGTGGTCCCAACTTTGTAAGAATAGCTTGAAGTATAAGTTTACCAAAGTTGACCGGGCGATTATGAACAATACAGAACCCAATCTTCTGAAGCAAGGATGATATAACATTAAAGTTCTTGCGAGTGGTAGGAGCAAACACTTTAGCCAAAGTGTCAAAGAAAAGATCCCACTCCGGCTTCAGATTGCCTTTCAACAGCCTAGGCAAATTAATTTCTCCCTGATACAGAATAGTCTGAAAGAATTGGGAAAGTTCATCTTCAGTTGGGAGTTCAGCAAAATTTTCCCTCGGAAACCCTAGTATTCTATTCACATCATCAGTGTTGATATGAATAGTACGTCCACCGTGTACTTCTCCAGACATTCGATAATTATCCAACAAAGTAGTATTCAGAGCCGACGAGTAGAAGTCCTTAATAGGTTGAATCTGGAGTTCTGCAGGAGCTGTAATAGTAGTGCTGACGAGCGACTGACTATTTAGAAAACGGACCCAGGGTCTAAAACGAGCCAAACTGGCCTCGGGGTCAAAGAATCCATTCAAATTCGTCTCCTCAATTACGAAACGACCGGCCATTTTTAGAATTAAAAATTAAATTAAGCGAGAATTTTTCAAATAAAATATTAATTCTAAAATTTCTCGCAAATTTCAATTAATAATTAAATATCAATTAATTAATTAATTAATAATTTGATTTAAATGAATAAAGTCGAATTAAAACTTAATTAATCTTAAAATGGCTTAAACAACTCCCAAACAATGCCTTAATCTCCACTAACTTCAAAAATCCCCAAATTTGCTCCACAAACCCTAAAATTCGAAAACAAGAAATAGGGTTTCTAAAACTTTTGTATCAAAACCACCACAAATCGATCAACACAGATGATCCACGGCCAACTAGACACAAACCCGGCACAAAATCGTTCAAACTCGGTCAAAATCAGGCTAACTCGGTCGACTCAGTCAAATTTGGTTGAACTCGGCGAAATGGTTAAAATTTCGACAGCACTTCGAGATGATTTTTTGATTAATCAACGTAACCAGCAAGCTTTTACACTTGAATTAGAGTAACAAGCAAGTTTTTAAGCGAAAACTTGAAAAACTCGATCAAGAACAATGTTTGTGCGTGAGTACAGTGGAGAAGATGAAGTGTAGTGCGGTATGGCTTTCAAAGGACAAGTCATACGACTTATGAATAGTCGGTATGACTTTTCTAGGAAAAGTCATGCCGTGCCCCTGAGAATGACATTCTCGGAGCGCAGGTATGGCTTTTCTTTGAAATGTCATACCGAAGGCTGAGTAACAGAAAAAAAAACCTGTACAAAACCTCGGTATGACTTTTCTTAGAAAACTCATGCCGCATACAAGAAGTGTAGCAGACAAGCCACAACCGGTATGACTTTTTCTGAAAAAGTCATACCGAGCTATCAAAACAGATTTTTAATAAAATAAATGAAATATTATGATTTTTGATTAATTAAAAACAATAAGACCTTTTTGCACATTTAATCCAAAATCTAATGCACAAAATATATAATATATTACACATATATTTTGTAAAATTCAAATTTAATTAAATATAAATACTTATGAATTTAACTTTAATTCATTAAAATGAATCAACTTAAAATCAAATATTTATGCTTAATTTATTTTGAAAAATACAAAATAAATACATATAATTATCTAAATGCACAGAGAATGTTACAGGGGAGTGTGCAACACTTAGAAAATTATAGAAACATATATGAACATGCATAATTACACAGAAAATTATCATATAATTTACAAACAATTATATAAAATATCACAAAATATTGGAATTTTGTCGACAGAGATACCATAATCATTCAATTGGTTTCTGATCCAGAGAATCTGAGCACAGCAACTGCTAGCAGCTATGTACTCAGCTTTAGCAGTAGAAGTGGACACTGAGTGTTGCTTCTTGCTGTACCAGGAAACCCACCGACGTCCTAGAAATTGACAGCTTCTAGACGTACTCTTTCTATCAATCCTGCATAATAGTTCCAATTATAGATTTACCCTTAGGCCTTGGAACCAGGGCCTAGACTTCTTGTCTCTCAAATTGATTGAGTTCTTCTTGCATGGCAAGAACCTAATCAGGATCAGCAAGTGCTTCATCCACTTTCTTTGGTTCTAATTGTGATAGAAAACCAGAGAATAGACATTCATTTGACGTAGCACTTCTAGTCCTTACACCAACATCAGGATCACCAATAATCAGATAAAAGGGATGATCTCTGCTCCAAATCCTTTCCCTTGAAAGTTGTGTCCTTGATGATTCAGCAGTATTATCATTAAGCTGATGTGTATGACTAGTTGATCCACCAGCTCCCCCTGAGTTGCTGCCAGGTTGACTTGTTGATCCACCACTAGCATCAGTGGAAACTCCAACATTATTGCCATTTCCTCCACCATTGCCTGGATCATTATCATCATTGTTGTCATCACCTGTTGTAGCCTCAGGTGGCACATCATCATCTGAATCAGAATCTGGATAGTTGTCAAACTTCAGAGATTCAGATGGATTAGCAGATTGTAAACTTGGAAGTTTAGTGTCATCAAATGTAACATTGACACTAACTTTCACTAACAGAGTATCAATTACAAAAACTCTATAAGCATTATTAGTATAACCAACAAAAATGGCTTCAGATGCCTTTCACTCAAACTTGTTCAAGTTCTCTTCTCCATCCTTGAGAACATAGCACTTGGCTCCAAAGACATGAAGATGTTTGACATATGGTTTCTTGTTGTTATACAGCTGAAATGGAGTTCTCATATGATCCTTATTAATCAAAGTTCTATTCTGGGTATAGCAGGCAGTAGTCACAGCTTCAGCCCAAAAGTACAGTGGAAGCTTTGCTTCAGCAATCATAGTCCTTGCAGCTTCAATCAATGTACGATTCTTTCGTTCGACGACTCCATTCTGCTGTGGAGTCCTTGGTGCTGAATACTGCCTTCTAATTCCCTTTTCAGAGTAAAAGTTGATTAGGGTTTGATTCTTGAATTTCGTGCCATTATCTGACCTTATTGCTTTCACTGCACACCCTTATCCAATTCAACTTGCTTTATATGATCAATCACTGTCATCGGAGTTTCATCCTTAGAAGCCAGGAAGTAAACCCAAGTAAATTTCGAGAAGTCATCCACAATGACTATGGCATATCTTCCTCCATCAATTGATTTAACATTCACGGGGCCAAACAAATCCATATGCAACAAATGAAGTGGATCTGTAATGGTATTGATGGTTGCCTTTGTGAGATGCTCTCTTCGCTTTTCCTTTCTGACAAGCTTCACACAGATCATCAGTTGAGAATTCCAGGGATGGCAAACCTCTCACTAGATCTCTCTTGACTAGAGAGTTCATGGTTTTGAAGTTGAGGTGCGAGAGTTTCTTATGCCATAACCAACTATCTTCAGCAGACGCCTTTGCGTAGAAACAGTGAACTGCATTCCCTGGTCCTGAAGACAAATCAGCTACGTATATGTTGCCTTTCTTTATGCCACATAGTGAAGGACGCTTATTCTTGATATGTTTAATGATACATATCTCCTTTTCAAAATGAACATAATAACCCTTGTCACAAAACTGACTGACACTAAGAAGATTATGTTGAAGTCCTTCAACTATAGCAATATCCTCTATGATGATCCTTCCAACTTTGTACTTTCCATATCCAACAGTACGACCTTTGCTATTGTCAGCAGAAGTAACTGACGGACCAGTTGCTTCTCTTATGTCTTCTAGCAGGGATCTTGTACCAGTCATGTGCATTGACGCTCCACTGTCAAGCACCCAAGCAACTCGAACAACTCCACTGGCACCCTGCAAAAGACAACTTGATTAAACCTTCTTTGGGGACCCACACTTGATTGGGTCCAGCAAACTTAAAGAATTGATTTCTATTAGGTAATACAACAGAGCCTCTTGGACTGATACTTGGTTCACTCTTGACTAAACTTACTTCCATAACAACAGCCTTATAAACCTTAGTTTTAGGCTTTGGAACATAAGTCTCCTTCCTAACACGAGGAGGAGTAGCAGTCTTTGATCTAGCATGCTTATTGTTTGTGTGTTGTCTAGGTGATGTGTTTTCATTTTTAGCATGCACATTTCCAAAATAAGCAGACATCATATTGAAAGCACAAGTCATCAACACCACAAGATTTATGACATGCGTCAAAAACAGGAACAACCACTACACCATATTTGGCCTATTGCAAGCCCGAAATATGTTGTGTAAAGCCTAAAAGTATTACAATAAAGTCTATTGTAACATTTCACCTAAAATTAGGGCTTGCATTTGCGGCCGTTGCAATAGGTCATCAAATGCAACACTTTTCCTTGTATAGCAACACTTTAAAAAGTCTTGCAATAACTTGATATTGCAACATCTTTAGCCCTTTGAGTAACACTTTTTAGGCGTTACAATAGCCTATTGTAACATTTTTGTGCAACACTTATTTGGTTTTTTAATATTATAGTTTTCCATGCAACATTTTTGTGCAACACTTATTTGGTTTTTTAATAAGTATTTTCACAATTATTTATACCCATTTTAATATTTTTATATTAATTAATTGAACCATTTCTGTGTAACTTTTTAAAGTCTATTGTAACATATTTTTTAAGTTTTGTTGGCAACATTTTATTTGTATGTTATAATACCACCTATTTCCACAAAATCAACCATTAAAAATTAAATTACTAAAGCACAAGTCAAAACATCCCACAAAGATCTCCTTTAAAGTTCAAACTAATATACCATACAAATATCACAAGTACACAACCAACATCTACTTGGTTCCCCTTGATTTGCTAATTGTGAAGAAGCGAGTTTGGTCGATGGGCTAGTCTTTTTTGTGTCTTCTTGCTTCTCCACTGTTGTTTGTTGTAGAAGCGCCATCTTCAACCGGAGAACTCTCTTCTTCACCATTCCGAAAGATTTTTGTCTACAAAAATTGGGGGAGGGAGATAATAAATAAATCCTATTAAACTAAAATACAAGCAACATAAATTTTTAAATACAAATTACACCTTAAAATCAAACTTAATGAACTTAATCCACATAATGGTGTGAAGCACCAAAACTGACTAATCCAATAAACAAATTTTAATTTGTTTGAACTAAAACAAAAATAAGAGTTAAACAAGTCTCGCCAACTTTTGTAAATTTGGCCCTTATCGCAGCTAATTAAATAGAACTCAAGAAATAGGTGTAACTTTTGTTTAGAAAGATTAGCATCCACATTCTTAATATATATATATATATATATATATATATATATATATATATATATATATATATATATATATTATTGAGAAGAACTAATATTTGATTTTTATACAAAAACTATTCATGCGCAAGTCACAACCAGTCTGACCAAGAAAATCAAAGTACTCAACAAATAACTACATTTTGATTTTAGCCGCAATGCACCTATACTCTTTATTCTCAAAAATGCATGATGGTGCTAGGCTGTGGAGAAACCTTAGAGGGCCAATTGATCAAGCAGGAACCTAAGCAAAGGTCTAGGTGGGTGCTTCAAAGGTCATAGTTAAATTTTAATATTATCAATAATTATTTATTTATTATACATCATAACTATCAACTTATTAATCACAGATTTGTTCGTATCTAGCCGTGCAATGGATGACAATGCTTTAAATAAAGAAGAAAACTCACAGTATCTAGTGTTTGCCGCACACAGAATATAGCTTGTACAATATCATGATTTAACAACATACTAGAATCTCATTGTCAGAATCTCCTGAGCAAGTGCCTGGATCCTGATGAATTGGTGAACAAGACCTAGAGGCAAAAACGTTGTCATCCATTGCACGGCTTGACAACACATAACAGGGGAATGATCACAACTACTTTACTCGACACTCTTCTTTGTGGAAACTCTGTCTCCTTAGCAGAGCCTGCAGAGAAACAAGAGATATTCGTTTACTAGCTGCACCATATACATCTGACTTATAGAAAACTGAACTGAAATTATAGCCCTATTGAATTGGCTGTTTACAATGTTTTAGACACCCCTACATAGATTTAAAAAGATTTGACAGATTTGTTTGGCAACATTCAGTAACAGAAACATAAAACAAACTAAAGTTGGGGTCAAGCCCAATAAGAAAGAATGATAATTTTAAATTACAGATGCGAAGAAAATTATATCAAATACCTGAAAGCTCCCATTAATGAAATACAGACCAAATCACGCATGCTATCAATTGACAGTTCTGGACTGACCTCATTCTCCTCCCAGAATGATATTTCATCATCTGATATGACTATTCTGTGATATTTTAAAACCATCAACTGGTATTAGAAGACCTTAGATAAATTAAAATTTGTTACCATGGCAAGCATAATAACAATCCCATCTCAGACCTCACTATTTCAAGTTATCATATTAGCACTAATCACCTTTTCTCTATATGAATCTTTGTTTATATTTACTATGACTTGAACAGGGTTTGGACAGAACTACCATGTGAAATCATACCAGAAAATGGTTCAATTTATTCATTGTAGTGTCCATGACTTTGAACAAATCAATCTGAAGTTTCTGAATCATTCACATACAAGTGACAATGAATTAAACGAAATTACACTTTTATGCAGCTAGATAGGATGAAACTGAACTAATTACACAAGAAATTGATAACTGAGGAATAAAGAAACATAAGAAACTAAACTAAATTTAGGCTATTATAAAACTAAATTAATTCGGAGCCCATAGAAAATATACAGAACAAACATAAAGCCATACACTAAATTAGCCCTAATTTTTTAATTAGAAAATACCTTTAATCGACTGAACCCTAATTTGAAGAACATCTGAAAGAGAGAGAGATATCAGATAAACAAAATTAATTGAGGAATATAAACATAAACAAAATCAATTGAATTGAAACCCTATTTTGAAGAACTGAAATATCGAGCCAGTTTCAGTTTAAATTGAGTGAGCCCTTACATAACAGCAAATCGATTGAGCCCTAATTTACATATTAGAGATTTGAAGTAATGGTGAGAGAGTAAAAGTGAGAGAGAGTAAGAAGAGTGCCCAGACAGAGTAACCAAACCACCAGAGTAGCAAGAAAGAGAATGCATAGAGCAAGACTGAGTGAAAGTCGGTGTTGGAAAATTTTGAAGTTGTTTAAATTTGCCACTCGAGCCCAAAATTTCCCCCCATCTGCCGAGTCCATTTCCATTACTTATATTTATTTATATTTTATAATTTGTGTTATATAAAATTAATTTATTTATTTTACATAAAAAGATTACTTATATTTACTTTATTATTTATTATGAATTTGTATATTACATGTGACGCCCTCCAAATCCGGGTCATAGACATGGGGTCACACCACAATATGAACCTGTAAACAATAATAATATATGCATTGATCCTAAACATCCACGGATCGCTCCAGGTTATAGTATGAAACAAGTCACAACTTAGGTTATATTACAATACCTTGAATCCTTGAATCCCAATCAATATCTTACAACTTACAAACATAAAACGCAGTGCTTACACACAAAAGATACTCAAAAGTTCATAATATCAGCAACTCCTAGCAAGGCTTCCCAACACTCATCCTGATACCTTAGCTTGATGACTAGCCTGTGGGTCCTCGCTAACAGTGATCTCTTTCTTCACTGGAAAAGAACATAAGGAATCGCAAGAGTGAGCTTACAACTCAGCAAATAATATAAACAATAACTGAAGTCCAACATTTATCAATAAGAATGAAACAAGATATCAAATTTCTTTTTAAAGCAGTGATTAGAATTGGATATTCATATTTTTATTTAAAAACCAAGGTTAGGCTGCTGATCATTCACGCACTAACCCCGAGCCAGGTACAAACCAAGCTCTATCACTGGATCCAAGGCACACATTGGCCTAATGACCACGAATCTGGTCTGACCACGAATCTGGTCCACATTTATAAAACAATCCAATTCTTTAACAATATAATGAAATCAACAATATCTCAGCAATTCAGAATCAATATCATTCGAATAGAAGCAATATTACCAAGATAGAATCAGAATTGTCCAATCAGAATTATTATCACCAGGGGTGCAATACTTATCAAGATTAAAAGACAATTCAGAAATAGGTTTAAGTATCCTCACAATGTCTGAAGAATGGCTTGAAGTTGAAAGAAAGATCAAGTGTATGGTGAAAATAATCTGGTGTTTGCAGAAGAAGCAATGTAAGTGAGAATGGCTTGAGGTTTCAAATATGTTTACTTTGTAGAAAGTTCAAGTGTTAGGGTGTATATGGGTGAACATTCTTCAAAGAGGAATATAGGTGTTTGGTAAGACGTTGTATAACTTGGTGAAGTATTGTGGTATATAGGCTTGTACTGTTGGTCATTCAAGGATGGAAGAACATCAAAGCAAATGATTTGTGTGGTCAAGTCTTAAAGAAATGGGTATATGTTCAGTTGAAATCAAAATCAAGGTTCAGCTTGTAATTCAGGTGTTGAAAGGATTGAATAAGGTTTATCAATAATCAGGATCAATAGCACAATATATCAACAGATGTATTTCCAAGTTTATCCAGGATAACAACATCATATACAGAAGAGTAACTCAAGGAGTTTACAAAACTATAAGTTGAGAATAGAGCACTTGCCTTATCTTGAAGATTCACTTCTTTCTATAGCTTTCACTAATCAGAATCACTCCAACACTACTTGCTTTCCCTTTCTAAGCCTGTCCTTCTCTGATAATCACAATATTCATCTATCAATACTCAATCTCATATCATCCTACTTGTTTCATAGTCGAAACCAGCTTCTATCTACCCTTTGTTTCACTTAAATCCGACTTACGATTCAAAAGATACGAATAAAACAGTCATACAATGTTCACATAATCATTTCACATATCAATCAAGTAACACATAGCACATAGCACACAAGATAATCAATAAAATAGCTTTTTAGAAAAGGTTTGGGGTTAAAATGATTTTTCTGGTATTTATTACTCCCTCCGTCCCATTTTAACTGATGTTTGACTTTTTGACACGCATATTGAGATGTAAAAAAATAATATCTATACTCAATAAAAAATTTCAATTCTTATATCAAATAAAAATTTAGATTCTAAACTTTTATTTGATATAAATTTTATAAAGAATAATTATATTTAAATGTGATTTTTTTAACATCTTAAAATACGTATAAAAAAGTCAAAAGCAGTTAAAATGGGACGGAGGGAGTATGAATTTTCAAACATTTTTCGGAATAAAAATGGGTAAAAGAATCAATTTATAACTGAATAAACAAGTTTGAATACTCAAAATAAGATTCGAAATCATTTAAAATCAATTAACGAACCTTCAACATATTTTAGAACAATTTTCTAAAGCTTGAAACTATTTTTCTGGATTTTTAAAACAATTAAATCTAATTAATAAATCAATTAAAATCAATTAATAAATAATTAAAACAATTAATCAATTAATATTCAAATTAATTGACTAATTATAATAATTAATTACTAATTAAAATTAATTAATAAATTAAATTAGATTTGTTTTTGAATAAAGAAATAATTAAAAACTATTTTTGAAAATAATTAAATGATTTTCGAAATAAAAATAAATTAAATAAAACTGTTTTAAAAGTTTTGAAACTTCAGGGTTTGAATTGCAAGTTTCAAAAACCTGGGGAGGGACTGAATTGAGAATTTGAAAAGTTCAAGGTTTAAACTTCACCATCTCCAAAACGTCGGGGGCCAAACTGCAATTTTTGCAGTCGGCGCCGCCCCGACGCCGGAGACGGCGTTCCAGGCCGTAGATGGCTACCAGGACATGCAGATCGCAAGTTCTCGTGGCCAGGAAGCTGTTTGCAGCATCAAAACCACCATGAGGTGGCTAGTTTGGCCGGAATTTGAAGATGAAACTCGCTGTCGCCGGCGAGTTCTTTCTCCCTTCGATTCCGGCGATCCCGGCATCCCACATACAATTTAAACACATGAATCGATTGCTTGCAACAAGATACACATGATGGTATGTTCTAATGACGCCCAGAATCACTAAATCAAAAAGCCCCAATTCTAATTAAGAACATTCAAACGGGTTATAAACCCTAACCCTCAATTCGAATAATTAAACCCATTTTTGAACATGTTATTGAACTCCAAATCATGTATATAATATACCAAAATGATCAGGAGAAGATTATCTACAACATGGAAGCATAAAATCACATAAAACACATCAAAATCAAAAAACCCTAATTTAACCCTAATTAATTTGAATTTAATAACTCAAATTACTTCCTACCTGTTAATCTAGAGCTGTTTTTGAGACTTGATATGGATTCTACGCTTCGATATCTTCGATTTGACTGCTTGCACGCTCGATTCTGAGTCCGATAACGTCCTCAAATCTTCGATTGAACTCCAAGAACACGAAGAACGATAACCCGGTTTCTCTCGATTCTCGTGTATTGAAATGATAATTATGAAAAATAAAATAGTAATTATCCTATTTATAATTACGAATAACTGGCCCCCATTTGGATCATATCGGATATAAAATACACTTCTTAATCATTAAGTATTAATAAAACTGATCCATTCGGGACCGACTTTAAAGATAATTATTAAATACACACATTACGAGAAACTTATGGGGCTCCGGGCTTTGTCTGGCACGAAGTACGAAAATATAATGCTTAAGTCAAAATAATTTGGGGTGTTAAACTTGTCCGGTGTACACAATTATTGATACGATAATTAGTAATAAAATATTCATAGAATCGTTCCGAAATTCTGTCACGTAAATCCGTACACCAGATGAGAGAGGTTAAAACACGAAAGTTGTTCAGAATATCTCAAATAACAAACCGGCGAAATTTTCCCGGAAGCCCCCCGGGGTTTAATTATCGAGTAAACGGGTTTAAAATCAATTAATAATAATATTTTATAATATACTTAATTAAATCCTTAAATCAAATATCAAATCATATAATAATCCATAATTTACCTGGTAAGTGCCTAAATTCTCCATATTTTGATCTGATCATATAAAAATTATAATCTCACAAGTCATAACATACATAGACAATCATTCAACAAGTCACTTAACATATAATTCACAACTAATTCACATAATATTCACAAAATATTCATATACTACTATAATTAATTACACGTCAAAATCCCAGATATTACATCCTTCCCCCCTTAAAAGGATTCTGTCCTCAGAATATTACTGTCTTACTTCTTAAATATTAGACATGTACTCAGTAAAGAACTTGTTTTACTCCTCTTATGAGCTAAGAGTTAATTAGTTTCAGTTATGGATCCTCAAGATATTTCTTCTCAGAAAAAGAAAACAAAAGAAAACAATCTCAGGTACTCCTTTGAGATCTTAGAAAATTTGTGAAAGGAAAGATCCAAGTGCACTGCTGGTATTAAGCAAATGCATCAAAAATTAAAATAATTTTTGGGGACTTTTCACATTGTCTGATTACTGGAGAAATACTCTGAGAAAACAAAAGTCTGATAAAGGTTATGACTCACTTACCATGAGGAGTTTCCTTCCAAAAGACAGGTGCGATTCAAAAGAGAAGAAATGGTATACTCTGATCCATATTATGAGAAACTCGGCTTATGAGGTGTTTAAAACATTTTCTGATTATCTGATTCTTTCTAATATTATTTAAGAAATTTGACAATCTCTGTGACACTAGAGAATTCATGTTAACACACACCTCACTCCACTTCTGTGATTAACAATATTTTTACTTCGAGTAATTTTTGACTGGAGTTAAATAAATATTTGCAAACTCTGAGGAGCAAGTGTCATGTAGACCTTGAATATTTATCTCTCATTATTACAAGATTCTATGATCACTCTTTGGATTGTCATATTATAAGTCATTTATTTAAACTCTGGTCAATGGTCAGCTTCTGATCGAAGTCAGAGTTAAAATAAATAATTCTTTGGTTGAGTAAATATTAGTCTTTATTATCAAACGGTATAAAATCCTTTTGAATTCCTGAGTGGAGAAAAACACGGTGCATAATTGTATTTTTCTCGGAAATTGGTGCACAGTAATACAAGTTACACTCCACTATCACGCTTGTCATGATTACACTCCACTACCGCTTACTCTGACCACTGTGCATCTGCCACGTGCCCCACTAACTCAGAGATCAGAATTTCATGTTTACACTCACATATATATCAATTTTGAATTTTTTAACTCTTCACTTTTCACACACGATTTTTACTCTCTCTCTCTCAAACCCTCTTCTCATTTTCTCTCCAACATTTTGTCAAACAACATACCTGCATAACATCAAACTCTCATTTTCTTTTCAGAAATCATGTCGACAACTGCTTTCGAGTTCAATGGAGCAAAGTTTGTCACCAACAACTACTCAGCCATTCTGGATAACGATGAAGCCCCCAAAGAGTTTCATCTTATTCAAGATTTCTTGGCTCACAATGAGCTGATGTATGCTCTGACTCAGCCAGAGCTAATCTCTCCTTCTCAGGTTCTCACCTTCTGGAGGACAGCAAATTACGATGATGGAGGTGAAAATGGTTCTACATCTCTCACCTGCGATTATGAAGGTCAAGAGTATGTTGTCTCACCAGCGACTGTTAGGAAGGCTCTTCATCTTCCTGAAGAAAAGAAGTATGATGCTTCAGTACCCACTCAGACTTTGCGCGACATGATGACTTTTCTTGGGTATTCTGCAAGCACAGACAAAATGGGGGAACTTAAGCGTCCACACCTCTGCAAGGAGTGGAGCTTTTTCTATGACTGCATAACCAGGGCTTTTGGTAACAAATGCAGCAATTTTGATGCCATTCCCATCTTTAGTCAGCAGATCGGGTATTCTCTAATCCACAATCTGAAATTTGATATTGCCACATCTATATTGAGGTTTATTGGTGATAGGAGAAAAGAAAATATGAATATTGTCTATTATTCAAGATTTTGTCAGCTCATATTTTCTTACTGCTTCCCTGATGTGCCCATTCCTGAAAATGGAAATGAACTCCCATTTAAGATCACCAAAAGAGCTTTTACTGATCTGATTAAGAAGGATAGTAAGAAGACCACTGTACCTGTATTTGCTATTCCTGTGACTGTACAGGATAAACTGAAAGTAGCTTTACCCGACAAGTATGAAACTTTATTCTCTGATGAGAATATCCCACAGCCTCCATCTCCTGCTCATGAACCAGTAGCAAAATCTGATCCCAAACCAACCTCTGGTTCTTCTCAACAAGGACCAGTTGAAAAATCTTCACCAAAAAGGATACTCAGATCCACCAAAACCCCAACCAAACCCTCCCCTCCTCCCAGAAAAAGAAGATTTCTACAGAAAATTTCAGACTCTGAATTAGATGAAGATATTCCTCCTCCTCCACCAGCAAAGAAACTGAGAAAGAAAATAAAGCCAACCTCTATTACTGATCTGACTGTGGAACCACCTCAGTCAGAGGATCCTGAACAAGCCTTGATTCCATTCTCTGATCAATCTGCAGAGCCACTATTGATTGAACCTCTTTCTGCAATGCCACTTGATACTGCTGCAACTGACAAACAAATGTCAGAGTCAACCTCTGATCACAATGATCAGACAGAGGGAAACAAGTCTGTTGAAGAAAGAATTACAGCTGATACTGATATATCAGAAAAACCCTCTGATGCACCAAGCAAATCAGAGGATGCACAAATAGAAATGGTACTCCAGCTAATCCAGGATTATCTGGTTCAACCTGAAGATATTGTTGCAGCTCCTGCTCAGGAGATTCCCATGGCTGAAAACTCTGAGGCAGCTACTGAAGCTCTGGAGTCACATACTCTGAGTGTTTTTCTTGCAGACATTGATGATGATGAAGGAACAGAAGTTACATCAACTCCCATTCAAGCTCCTGGTCTACACTCTATAATCTCTGAGCCAGTCAGAGAAACTACACCAGAAAGGGTTGATTCCCCAATTAAGGCACTGTCACCAGTCAGGGAATCCACTCCTTTTATAGCTCCTGCAGTTCCAGGTTCTCCACTTCCATCCTCTGAGCCTGCCAGAAGGAGAATCTGCCACTTATCTTATAATCACAGGATGTGCAGAACCACATCACCTTCTGTTGAGGACAGACTTACTTCTATTGAGGCCATTCAGGCTTCAATGCATTATACTCTAGCAGATTTGAGTGCTTCTGTGGCACAACTGGTACAGGTTCTCACCTCTGCTGATGACAAAAAGGGGTAGAAAACATCCAAAGACAAATGCAAACCTGATCAGCAAATGAAAAGGAAAAAGCCAGATGATGATGAGGAAGAAAAAGGGGAGATGAACAAACAGCAAAAGCTGCTGCAGATCAAAGAAACAAAGAAGAACAGTAAAGAAGCAGCAAGCTCTGAGAGACCACCCAGAGAATCTCAAAAACAGAAATCCTTGGAATTGACTGTTATAACTCAAGCTCAGAGTATAAGCAAAGCAGTCAGAGATTCAGATGCTATATCGAAAGAGATAAATCTTGTGAACTCTGAGGTGGAAAAGAAGAAAGAAAAATTGATTGCTGAAGCTGAAAAGTTGATTGAAGCTGGAGACCCTGAGTCTCAGAAATTTTGTCAAACTCTGAAGTTCAGAGGCAAAGAAACCACTCTCTTCTATAAATCTCCTTCCTTGCAAGCAATTGATTAAGCCATGGCAAGGAAAATCTTTGAAAAAGAAAATCCAGGAGTAGATATTGAGGCCATCAGACTTGAAGAAGAAAGATTGGCTGCTGAGAAGAAGAAGATCAGCAAAACAAAATCTGATGAGCAAAGACAGATTACTGATTCCTCTCAGAAACAGAAGATTCCAAAGAAAAAGGGAATAGTAATCAGTGAGGTGAACTACACTGATATCAATAGACCAAGAACCAGATCTCAAACTCTGCCTGAATCTGACTCAAAAGACAAAGGAAAGAAACCAGTTGATGTAGTTCCTCCAGTTCCTACTATGCCAAAGAAGTCAATAATCACATTAGCACCAGAGAATCCTACTAAGAGGATGATCAAGCTGAGCAAGAATATACACATAATTGCTAATGTCTCTGATCAAGCAGAAGGAAAGGAAGCTGGATTGGACAGAAGAAGAAAAGGTGAATTCAAGTCAATTCCTGAGAAAACTTTAACCTCTGACATTGCTCAAGTTAAAGTTCCAGTAACTGAAGAAAGGATTGAAGACACTAAAGTTTCCTGGTTGAAATTAAACTCTGAGAAGACTCAAGATGATCAGAAGAAAAAGAGTTTATATGGGAGTCTTGGTACAAATTTATACAAGGAAAGCCCAATGCTCACCAGAGTAAGAACTCATGGTACCAGAGGGAAAGAAGCTTATGACTCAACTGGTCTTGGTCACAGAAAAGAAAAGATTCAAACAGGCTCAGCAACTACTTTCAGAGATCCTTATCCCCTGACTGAAAAAGTAGGAGAAGCTGTTACACAGAAGGATCTTGACAAAGTTGAGTCAGTACAGATTTTGATGGACACTCATGATGGGCCAGAAGATAAAGAAAAGATTGCTATATTTCTGGAATCTGGCAGAGTGTATAGAATATCAGAAGCTGATTTATTGCTGAAATCTCTGAGAGAGCTGGAACATTTTCACTACATGTTGGAGATCAAGAATGAAGCTACTCAGAGGTGGTCAGATCTGATGAAGAGAACAATTAGTGAAAAGAGAAGATTCTATGGAGTAAAGTCTGATGATGAATATATTCCACAAATAGCTCAAGATGATGGTTCTGAAATTAGCATGGAAAAGAATAGCTCTGTGATGGAGACTATTGCAAACACCAGAATCTTGGGTTATAACAATGAAGCAGACATGCCTAGAGTTATTCAGCTTGGAGAAGCAATGAAGAGAAGCAAAGTGAATGCTTTGAGAGCAGCTATCTATCAGACTGGGGATGAAACTGAAGAACTCAGAAATGTTAAAGCCCAGATGATCCAGACTTTGAAGCTGAAGGAAGAAAATCTGATAAACCAGTTTGTCAGAGAAAGCTATGGATATAGGATGATTTGATAGATAGTTCTGCTGGTTCTGTAAGTTGTAAATAGTCTGTGAATTATTTATGTTATGCATTTGTCCTTGATTGTTTTTGACATCATCAGTAAATATATAGAACTTGTTCATTCTGTCTAATGCACAAGTTGGGGGAGATTGTTACATATTTGATGATGTCGCAGGTATCTAACTTGTTTAGTGTGCAGAAGCAAATATCAGAGTTTAGCTGGAAATCAGAGTTTAACGACTGACAGCTGGATCAGAGTTTAAGCAATAATCAGAGTTTGCAGGCGGCTGATTTTCAGGAGCATATCTGACTAAGTAAGGAAGATAAAGATCAAGAGAGATTGTGCAGATCAGGACAGCAGAAGGATAGCTACTGATTAGATTATTTTAGGAAGCAGATAATCATAAATCAATCAGTAGATATCATGTAACTGTGTATATAAACACAGCTTAGGGTTTACTCTAGATGAGTTATCAATTGAATATCATTCGTGTAACCTAGCAGCTCTTAGTGATAAGATATAAATCACTAAGAGATTATTTGTAAGCTACTGTGATTTGTGAATAAGAGTTTAGTTGAATTATTCTCTTATATTGGTGTTTTGTTTTTGATTGTGTTCACTATATTATCTTATATAGTGAGTTTATTCGGCCTAACAATATGCAAATACACGAGAAACTAAGGGTGGATCTAGGAGAAGATACAAAATAGATTCAAGCATTACCAAGACAGGTTACTATATTATATTAATTTTCTAACAATGGTATCAGAGCCAGAGGTTCACAGATCAATGATTTTGGATTATTTTATTTAATTTTGTTTTCTGGTATATATCAGACTATAACAAATCATCTTATTCACTAATTGGTTAATTCTTCTATGCCTGTATACATGAATGTAATTCATTAGTGAGTAAATTAATTTATGTATAATTAGTCTTTCATGTATCTTCATTAATATAATATACTTACTGTGTGAATGTTAAATATTTACATATTGTGTCTACATATTTATTTGTGTACATATTGCTACCAAAGTAGCCATGTTTATGCAATTAGAATATGTAATGAATTAATATGCATTTATCAAACATGCGAATTCTGTACTAATAAATTAGTTGAATTTATATGTATTGATAATTTGCATTTATTGAAGGAATAAAATTTAGAATGATTTTTAACTTCCAAAGTTGTTAATTTTCTGAACTAAATTTTATTTGAATAATTAAATCTAAAGTATCGGATAATTTTTTTTGGCATTTCATTAAAAGAAGAACAGCGTATCACAAATGATACCACATCTTCAAAATGATATGTATTGTTTATAGATGGATACTTAGATTTTGTATATTTTATTTTCCAAACATGTATACAGATTTATTTAGAAATAAATAAATAAACATGTTAATGTTTGAGATATTCTAGTATCAAGTTAAACTAGAAAACTACGTACGGAGACATATATTGATAAAGTTTCAGGGATGACTAACTCAAGAATGAGATTTTCTGCAGCCATGAGTTTTCCTATGAGCACTAATCAAATGGAAATGCTCAATGGATTGAATTTCAAGAAGTGGAAACAAGATATTGAACTAAACCTTGGGATTTTGGACTTTGATCATGTTTTAAGAAGATCCGCCTGCAGAGTTAAATGCAAATGCAACAAGAGATGCCAAAAGTAAGTATGAGCAGTGGCATAAGCACAACAAGATGGCATTAATATGTATGAAAAGAAGTATGACAGATGCCGTAAAAGGAGGAATTCCAGAAACTATGTATGCAAGGGACTATTATAATTCTATTGCTGAAAAGTACAAAGTTTCTGACAAGGCAGAAGTAAGCAACCTCATGAATGCGCTTACAAAGATGAAATTTAATGGGCAAGGAAACATCAGAGAATACATTATGAAGGGAATTGAAATTGCAGAAAAATTGAAGGCTCTTAAGATGAATGTTGAAGAACCATTCCTTGTTCACATTATCCTAAATTCTTTCTCTGATCAATATAGCCACTTGAAAAGCCTCTACAATACACAAAAGGAAAAATGGAGTCTTAACGAATTAATATCTATCTGTGTGCAAGAAGAGGAAGAAGTGCTTAGACGAGGAAAGCAAGCAAGTATCCATTTCGTTTCCAAGGGAAAGAATAAGAAGAACTTTAGTAATAAGAGTAAGGGCTACAACGCTGGTGCTTCAACTTCTGGTGTAAAATCCGACATAAACAAAAACAAGTCTCAAAGAAAACGGGTCACTTTAAGAAGGACTGTGAAGGTTTTAAAGCATGGTTGAACAAGAAAGGTAATTTTCTATCAAAATCACTTTTGGCTCTAAGATTTCATGCATTTGTTAATAAGAATTCTTGGTGGTTTGACACTGGCTCGCCTATACATATTGTTAATTCTCCACAGGGATTATCAAGCCTAATAATCCCAGACAAGAATGAAACAAAGATGTTAGGTCCTATAAACTCACTATATAAGTTAATATAGTGAACACAATCAATAACACAGTATGACAATATAAGAGATTAATTGCAATAAACTCTTATTCACAATGCTCAGTAGGTTACAAAAACTCTCTTAGTGATTTATATGTTATCACTAAGAGCTGCTAGGGTTCTTCTAAGAATATACTCGATAACTTAACTCGTATAGAGTAACCCTAATCTGTGTTTATATATACACAGTTACAAAATCAATCTCTGATTTGATATCCTATAAATCAGCTATGTATTCTATCAATCAAAGATTGCTACTGTTTTCTGTTTAGTTTCCATAGTCAGCAAATCACTCCTCCGCTTCTATCCTTCCTTGAAGTATATCCGCTTCTGAACTCTTTCCACGTGTAAACTCTGATGAGTCTTGACTATGTAAACTCTGATCAGCTTCCAGCTTAAACTCTGATCACTCCTGTTCTAAAACAAACTTTAAGAACATTAGTAATCATCAATTATATCTAACAATCTCCCCCAACTTGTGCATAAATATGTTATGTGCAAGTTAACAGATAATTGATGATGTCAAAACAAATAAGTCAAATGCAACAGAGTTTAGCTACATAACAGAAAACTTTTAAAACTTACGGATACTTTTACTCCTTAGCTTCATAGACACCATTGGCTGTCTTTAAGTATTCTCTGAGGAGTTCCCTTTCAACTTCTGCAAGTGCTGCAGTCATCTGTCTTTTGACTTCTCTTAATTCTGGATCTGAAACTCCAGTCTGATAGATGGCAGCTCTAAGATCATAAATCTTATTCCTTTTCATGTCCTTGTCCAGCCTAATGTAGTAACCTTTGTCAGACTCTTCATTGAAACTAAGAGCTCTGATCCCAGCTACTGTCTCCAATTGTGCTGAATTTTTCTTCATCTCAACTAGCTGTCCTTGGTAATTGAAGTACTTTGGAACAAAAGATCCAGCATTCTTGTTTCCAGTTATACCCATCTTTCTCTTGATTTGATCCTTGATCAGATTTGAGATGTGCTGACATGATTTGTTCTTCACTTGAAATATGTACTGAACATATCTCAATTCCTCCCAGTGTTTAGCATAGAGATCAGCTTCAATAACTCTAAACACTGTTCCATCAGACATAAAGTAGATAAGAATGTTATCACCTCTGTCATTCTTTACCAGTTGGACTGAATCAAGTTTGTCCATTCTTTCTTGCAATGCTCCAGTCTTGGGTGCACAGAGAGATGAGGGGTCTGTTGACATTGATCCTATACTCTGATCAAATTTTTCATATTTAGATCCTAATCCTCCTTTATCTCTTCCTGCTTTTCGATGAGAGATTGGTTGAATTGAGCCCTTGTCGAAATTTATCTCAGTCATCAGACTTGGCTTTGCAAATCCTGGCAATGGGGTTGTTGTTGGTTTAAACACAACTTGAGCCTTGTCAGAGGTTGTGTCTTTCTTTGCTTCCTCATTAACTTGAGCTGTGTCAGAGGTTAATTTTTCTTCTTGTGATTCTGCAATATGAGCTTTGTCAGAGATTGCAGCTTCTGATTTCTTTCCTTTTACAACTTGATCTTTGTCAGAGGTTGTAGGCTTCTTCTGAATCCAGCCTTTCTCAAGGCTATCATCTACTATGCTTTTGCCTTTGCTTATATATTCATCTTCAGAGTATACCTTTTTGATTGGTAAACTCTGATCAGCAATAGTAGTTTCCTTGATCATTATTCCTTTTTCCTTTGGTCTGGCAGTTGATTTTGCAGGTTTCTGGATTTGTCCTGAGTTTATAGCTTCAACATATTCTTTCTTCAGTTCAGCTTCCTCTGCAGCAATCAACTTCAAATCCAATTTAGCTTCTGGATTTTCTTGTTCAAATATCAGTCTAGCATATTCTTCATCAGTCATTGGTCTATCTGATCCAGCCACTGGTCTTTGCTTTGATCCAGATGTGACATTGTGTGTTGGAGCTGGAGCAGACTTTGAGCTTTGCTTAGACTGTTTTGCACTGTCAGAGTTTGAAACTCTTCCACCAGTTGCAGCTTGAAATCTCTTGTTCTTTGTGAAGTCATCCACATCATCATCATCATCATTTTTCTTTCGTTTCAGAGTTTGAGAGGTAGACTTGCATTTGACTTGTGCTACTCTCTCCCCTTTTTTGACATCATCCTCATCAGGAATCAGTACTGAGGTCATCAGAGAAAGTGAAGATTGGATGGCTTCAAGCTGTTTGGTCATTGTGGATTGAGTAGCCTCAACTGAAGTCATCCTTTGCTCCAGAGTTTGTTGAGTAGACACCAGCTTTTTCATATCTTCCTTCAGAGGTAGTAAGTTTCTTTTCTTGTCCATGTTTTGAGTTTCAGCCAAATTTGCTACCTCAGTTCTAAGACTATTTACAGACTTGGATGTCTGAGCATGAGCAGTATGAAATGTCTTCAGATATAGAACTGTGGCTTTGAGGCTTGACATGACATCAGAGTTTGTAATTTTAGTCTCTGCCAAGGATAGAAATTCTTCAGCCTTTGCTGGCTCCAGAGAATGCTGGTGACTCAGCCAGAGTTTATCCCATACTTCATTAGGTGGATCAACCTGAAGATCCCTGGGAAGAGGCTCAAAGTTTGTCTTCAGAGTCTGCAGTCTGGCATTGTATTGACTGGTAGACTCCCACTTCTGTTGTTGAAGAGACATGGGGACTTCATCTTCATTTTCATCATCCTCATCAGCATCAGATGCAGAATCAACATTATCTTCAACAGGATCTGGAACAACTTTCTCTTGATCTGCAGATTTTGATTTGCTGGGCTCTTCACCAGCCTTAGCAAGTGACTGCAATGCTTCCAATGCTACCTTGTCAGAGTCTGTAATTACAGCATCTGACTTGTAATTTTCTGGAGCTGTATCATGAATTATGGCACCCTCAGGAAATTTCAATGGAGATTGAGGAATTGGAATGGAGGGTCCATGATCAGAGATTGGAGTGTGAGGATCAGATAATGTTGTCCCATCTTCAGTTGTAACTGGTTCCTTGCAGATTATTTCCTCATCTACTTCAGATGAAGTAGAAGATGCTGTAGCAGTAGAGAGTGGAACAGCTTGAAGAGGATGCACCATCAGAGCTTGAGAAGAATCAGGAAGTGTAGTAGATGGTGCTTGCTCTTCCTCAAGAGTGAAATCAGTGATCTCAGTAATTGGTACCTTTGCCTTCTTAGGCTTGTTTGCCCTTGCTTTAAATCTAACTTTTCTTGACTGAGGGCTAGCCTGAGGAGGTTCAGAGTTTGTTGCAGGAGAGGCTTCCAGATCATCATAGTCATAAGCTGCAACAAGTCTCCTTCTTTTCTGCTTTGGTGGAGAAGCAGCTTCAGAGTTTAAAGTCTTAGAGACTGTATCAGAGTTTACAGTAGGAACTGTATCAGAGTTTGTTGGCACATTAGACTTTGTCTTCAGAACTTGTGTAGCAACAGAGGTTCTGGTCTTCACAGTGGAAGGGGCTGCATCAGACTTTGTAGCCCTTGTTGACTTGGATGCAGAAGATCTGCTTGCTGTGTGAGGTCTGGAAGGTTGAGGTTGTTGTTGTTGTTGGACTGGGGGCAAGTCCATCCTAGCTCTCACTGGAGCTGGAATTAGGAGAGGCCTCTGGATTGGATACTTCTCATCTTTTGAGATGAGGTCCTTGAACACCCTTTTATGAAGCCTAAAGGGCTTGATCTCATCATCAACAGCAAAATCCACCTCACCAACAGTGGCATTAAACAGTAATTGACAGAATCTTGAGAAATATATGATTTGTCTATTTTCATGCATTCTTTCTCCAATATTTCTAAGAACTAATCTACCAAAATCAAAATTAGTAGAGTAGATCAGAGAATACCCAATTTGTAGCATATCCGTGGGTATAGCATCCCAGTTGGTGCTTTTCTTCTGGAAAGCCCTTGTGATACAGTCAAAGAAGAAGCTCCATTCCCTTCTTAGTCCTGGACGCTTTAATTGTCCCAATTTATCAAGCGATTCACTGTAGCCCAGAGCATTCATCATGCCCCTGAGATTGGTATCTCCATTTGTGATGTAAGCTGCATTCTCTGGCATGTTGAATGCTTGAAGAACTGTGGCTGGAGTAACAGCATACTCCTCCCCTTCATATGCGAACACAATAGATGGTGATCCATCTGCACCACCATTATCATATTGCCCTGTCCTCCAAAAAGTGATGATTTGGCTTCCAGAGAGTCTGGCAGGAGCGGTAAGAGCAGTAGCCAGGGCACTCTGTGCCAGGAATTGCTGGATTGGATGATAATCCCTTGGAGCATCTGCTGTGTTAAGAATGGCAGCGTGGTTGTTGGGAACAAATTCCACACCTGCATGAGTAAACGCTGAAGTCGCCATTAGAACAGAGTTTGTGAAGGAAGAAAGGTGTTTGAGAAAGTGTGTAAGAGAAGATTTGAATTGCAGAGAGAAAAGCTTAAGAGTTTGTTGAGAGAGTGTGTGTAAGGATGAAGTGTATAAGTGAATAACAAGCAATAAAATCTGATTTGATAAACTCTTCAGATTTTGTTTAGCTGTACACGCTTGGGCTTTTGTTCAGCTGTACACCTGTCAGATTTTAACTGGTAGATGAGTGTTAGTGGCATGGAGAAAAGAAAATAGTAATCATGAGCGCAGTAAAACTTGTGCAGTTATAAATGCTGATTACACGTTCTCCTATTAAAATGTTCTGCATGCCTTCCACTAATTATACAACCGTTTGTAACACTCTTTTCACATTCTCTGAATTTTTAAACTCCTGAGATGTACAAGAATTTAAAAAAAAATCAAGATCAAATCCCTCGAATTTTAAACTCTGAGATTTAAAACAAAGAAAATAAATTTCTAAGTACCTCAGAATAAAGACATAATAGTCAAAATATTAATCAAAAAAAAAAAATCAGATTTTGTCATAAAATCCATAGCTCAATAATGTGCTTGTGAAATATGTGTGTGTGGACATATTAAATCAGAGACTATAGAATTTCACAATTTCGTAATTATAAGGTAGACAAAAATAATTTATCCAAACTCTCAAGACATAGACAAGGGACATACTCTGATGAAGAAATATATAAAGTAAACTACCCCCTTTTTTTTTTTTTCTCAGGACGCTTTTCAGTGTAAGTGAATCACGACCTTTAAATATAATTTTGCAACAGTATTTCTCCAGTAATCAGAGATTGTGACTGGTCACCATAGATCATAATATCTAAACATTTGCTTAATACCAGCAAATGTTTGGGTCTTTCCAGTCACTGTCACACAGACATCTAAGATCTCAAAGGAGTACCATGCTTATTTTCAGGGGTGTGTATAGCATCAGAGTTTATAATCACTGTCTAATTTACTGAGAGAAAATGCAAATTAATCAATCTCACTTATAATTAAGATATGTGAAGTAAAAGAGTCTCAATGATATTAACATGCTTCTTGTGTAATTCTGTTGCACAAAATTGAGATCAAGATTGAAGAACTTAACTGAGATTCATGATTACTAATTCAGATCATGCTTCATAGTATCTTCACAGGTTATTAGTCTCAAAGAAAAAAATGAGATCATTTATCAAGATTCAGAGTTTACAAACATCAGAGAATATCGTCAGAGAATGACAATCAGAGTATAACAAACAGAGTATATCATCAGAGAATGTCATCAGAGTTTAACAATCAGAGTATAACATGGCAAATTTGTGAGCAATACATATGGTAATTTGACAATTTAAACTTGAAAGATCTGACCATTATGTTTACTCAGTTCCTGATATCATTCCAAGCTCATTCACCAGCCTAGTAAAGGTTGCTTCACATAGTGGTTTGGTGAATATGTCTGCTAGCTGCTGTTCAGTGGGAACAAAGTGAAGTTCAATGGTTCCTTCCAGCACATGCTCCCTTATAAAATGATATCTTATACTGATGTGCTTTGTCAGAGAATGTTGAACTGGGTTTCCTGTCATAGCAATAGCACTTTGGTTATCACAATAAATAGGAATTTTAGAAAAGGATAACCCATAGTCCAACAATTGATTCCTCATCCAAAGAATTTGAGCACAGCAGCTGCCTGCAGCTATATACTCTGACTCTGCTGTTGATGTTGATATTGACTTTTGCTTCTTGCTGTACCAAGAAACAAGTCTTCCACCCAGAAATTGACAACTCCCACTTGTGCTTTTCCTGTCAATTTTGCAACCTGCAAAATCTGCATCAGAGTATCCAATTAGACTAAAATCTGATTCTCTAGGATACCATAATCCCAATGATGTGGTTCCCTTGAGATATCTGAATATCCTCTTTACTGCAATCAGATGAGGCTCTCTTGGATCCGCCTGAAATCTTGCACATAGACATGTGGCATACATTATGTCTGGTCTACTTGCAGTCAGATAAAGCAAAGATCCAATCATTCCTCTATAGTTTGTGATATCCACTGATGCACCAGTATCTTTGTCTAGCTTGGTTGCTGTTGCCATAGGAGTAGTTGCAGCTGAACTGTCTTGCATACCGAATTTCTTCAAGAGATTTCTGGTATACTTGGCTTGATTGATAAAAATCCCATCTTCAGTCTGTTTAACTTGTAAACCCAGAAAATAACTGAGTTCCCCCATCATGCTCATTTGGTACCTAGACTGCATGAGCTTGGCAAACCTTTGACAGAGTTTAGCATTAGTGGAACCAAAAATGATATCATCAACATAGATTTGAACTAAAAGCAGATCATTACCATGATTCAAATAAAACAAGGTTTTGTCTATGGTACCTCTAGTGAATCCACTTTCAATAAGAAATTGAGCTAGAGTTTCATACCATGCCCTTGGAGCCTGCTTTAGTCCATAGAGAGCTTTGTCCAATCTGTAGACATAGTCTGGATGCTTTGGATCCACAAATCCTGGAGGTTGTTCAACATATACCTCTTCATCCAGTTTCCCATTAAGAAAAGCACTCTTGACATCCATCTGGAATACCTTGAATTTCTTGTGAGCAGCATAGGCCAGAAAGATTCTAATTGCCTCCAATCTTGCAACTGGAGCAAATGTCTCATCATAATCAATACCTTCATGTTGTGAATACCCTTTTGCCACAAGTCTTGCTTTATTCCTTGTAATGACACCTTCACTATCAGTTTTGTTTCTGAAAACCCATTTTGTACCAACTATGGATCTATCTTTAGGTCTTGGTACTAGGGTCCAGACTTTATTTCTCTCAAACTCATTTAGCTCTTCTTGCATTGCTTGAATCCAGTCAGCATCTTGAAGAGCTTCCTCCACCTTTTTAGGTTCTGTTTGTGACAGAAAGCAATGATGTAAACACTCATTTGCTGTAGCTGTCCTTGTTTGCACACCTGCTTCTGGATTTCCAATTATCAAATCAGGTGTATGAGATTTTGTCCACTTCCTAGCATGTGGAAGTTGGCTACTTTCATCATTGGATCCTCTCCCCTGATCCATGTTCTCTTGATTCTGTTGATCTTTCTCTGTAGCTCCCCCTGAATTTGTGCTATCAGGGTTTGAATCAGTATTCTCTGATGAGTTTGAGTCAGCATTCTCTGATGAGTTTGAGTCTTGGGTAGAATCTGAAACATTCTGATGCTCCCCCTCAACATATGCTTCATCATCATGAACTTGTAAATTTTCACCAGAGTTTGCTGTATTTTTCTCACAGTCAGAGTTTGACTGTTCATAAGAGTTTGTCGAATCAGAGAATATTTCTTCATTTTCAAAATGCAGTTCTTCATGATCATCCATATCTGCTAAACCCATAATTCTCTTGTCATCAAATGACACATGTATGGATTCCATGATCACCTTGGTTCTTAGATTATAGACTCTGAAGGCCTTTGTTGTCAGAGGATAACCTACAAAAATGCCTTCATCAGCTTTTAAATCAAACTTGGTAAGCTGTTCTGGATGAGTCTTCAATACAAAGCATTTGCACCCAAATACATGAAAGTATTTCAGATTTGACTTCTTTTTCTTCACCATCTCATATGGGGTCTTGCTATGCTTATTAATCAGTGTTGCATTTTGAGTGAAACAAGCTGTTTGAACAGCTTCTGCCCAGAAGTAAGTAGGTAATTTAGCCTCATCAAGCATAGTTCTGGCAGCTTCTATTAGAGTCCTGTTTTTCCTTTCAACTACACCATTTTGCTGTGGTGTTCCAGGTGCAGAAAATTGTTGCACTACACCTCTTTCTTTGCAGAACTCTTCCATTGTTGAATTTATGAACTCAGTTCCATTATCACTTCTAATGATCTTTACTTTGTCTTCAGATCCATGGTCCAGTTGCTTCACATGATCCATCAGATGCAAAGCTGTTTCATCTTTAGAGTGAAGAAAATATACCCAAGTGTATCTAGTATACTCATCAACAATGACAAGAGCATATTTCTTCCTTGCAATGGATGGTACATTAACTGGTCCAAATAGATCAACATGTAGAAGATGATATTGCTTCTTTATTGAGAATTCAGTCTTACTCTTGAAGGATGTCTTTCTCTGCTTGGCCTTTTGACATGAATCACATAGACCATCTGAAGTGAGTAGTGATTCAGGGAGTCCTCTCACAAGCTTTTTCTTTATAAGCTCATTTATGGAGTTGAAATTGAGATGTGAGAGCTTCTTATGCCACTTCCAACTTTCTTCTGCAGAGATTCTTGTAGATAAGCAAATTGCTTTTCCTTCAGAGTTTGTAGGCAAGTTGATTTCATAAATGTTTCCATGTCTGTGAGCAATCACTGCCACCTTGCCTGTTGACTTGCTTACTATCTCACTGTGTTCTTCATAAAAATCAACATGATATCCTCTGTCACAGATCTGACTGACAGAGAGTAAATTGTGTTTTAGCCCTTGAACAAGAGCTACATTTGAGATGATGACTTTTCCAAGATTGATGTTGCCATATCCCAGAGTCCTTCCTATGTTGCCATCTCCATAAGAAACACTTGGGCCAGCTTTCTCCACAAACTCTGACAGCAGGGCCTTATTTCCAGTCATGTGTCCTGAACATCCACTGTCCAAGACTAGGATATTCTTCCTGTTGCCCTGCAATCACAAAGACCACTAATTGTTAGTTTTAAGGACCCAGACTTGCTTGGATCCTTTGGCCTTATTAAGTTTGTTAGCTTTTGCAGCGGAATTATTATTATCAGAGTTTGAGCTAACAGACTTTGGAACAGAGTTTGTACTAGAAACAGATTTTGTACTTGCAGAGTTTTTATTAACCTTTTTCAAAGAAGGTTTCAATTGATAATAATCATAATACAAACTATGATATTCTTTGCAAGTATAAATAGAATGCCATAAACTACCACAATGAAAACATGGATCTTGTGGTTTATATCTAATACTACTTTTTCTAACTCCAGACTTTGTAGGTAAGGAGTTAATGTCCTTGTTCTTCCTGCAAAAATTAGCAAGATGATTAGTATTTCCACAGTTATGGCATGTCTTCCTAGGTGCATTTGGAATAGGCATGTAGTTATTTCTCTTGTCTATTCCAACCTTGCCATTTCTATTTTTCCTAGGCTCCTTGTCTTTGTTATCAGACTTTACCTCTTTAAGCTTATGCTTAAGCTGTTTCTGAGTCATCAGTCCTATGTTAACCTGTTTGGGCTTATAAGATTTTAAATTGTTGTTAATCTCTGATTCTGGTCTACTCTGTTTAGACTTAGAGGATTCAGCAACAAATTTAACAGGTTTAACCTTAGGTTTTTCAGTTTTAACAAACTCTGTTTTTGATGACTCAGCTTCTAAGTTATCAGTGTAACCTAGTCCCTTCTTCCAGTTTCCACTACCTAAGATATCCTGAGTAGTTTTGCCTGAATTAGTCCATGTCTTAATAATATCCCTTTCCTTAGCAAGTTCTGATTGAAGAGATGCATACCTCTTTAATAGTTCATCTTTGACAATGACAGCATCATCTCTCTCTTTCTGAACTTCTAACATCTGAACTAATTCTTTTTCTAGATAATCATTCCTTTTCTTTACACTTAGAGTTTCAGATTTTAATCTTTCATTCTCTAAAGTCTGATCTCTAAAGCTGATATGCAAAGTTTTAAGGAACAATCTTAACTCAGTTATATCTTCAGTATCAAAGGCAAGAGTAGAATGAGGTACCCTAGCAGTAGATTCAGAGTTGTTGTCAGTGTTTGCCATCAGAGCATAATTGACTTCTTCCTCTGAATCAGATGTATCTGTCCAGTTTCCTTTCTTGGTGATAAAGGCTTTTTCCTTTTCTTTCTTGGCTTTCTTGCATTCAGATGCAAAGTGACCCTTTTCACCACAGTTGAAACAGGTATACTTGTCAGCTTTTCCAGCTTTTCCTTCCTTGCACTCATTCTTCCTGAAGTTCTTCTTATCATAAACTCTGTCAGAGTTTCTGTCTTTCCTTGAGAAACTTTTGCCTTTGTTGAACTTTTTGTAAGAAAACTTCTTGAAGCTTTTCACCATCAATGCTGCTAACTGCATCATCTCATCATCACTGTCTTCAGAGTCTGAGGGAACATCAGAGTTTGAGTCATCAGAGTTTGATGACTCAATGTCAGACTTTGTGACATGAGCTTTTCCTTTGCTCTTAGCAGCTTCCACTTGAACTTTTAGAGCAACAGACTTTGATTTGCCTCCATGACGTTTGCTCCTCTGCTCCATCTCAAGTTCATGAGTGTTCAGTCTTCCAAAAACATCATCAAGAGACATTTCTCCAAGATCAAGATTGTCTCTTATTGTAGTGACTTTCAAATCCCATTTTTCAGGAAGAGCCAGAAGGAATTTGAGGTTTGAGTCTTCAAGATCATATTTCTTGTTAACCAGAGATAAGTCATTCAACAGTTTGACAAATCTGTCATACAGATCTGTCAAGGACTCACCAGATTTTGAGTCAAAGTGCTCATACTCCTGTGTAAGGATGGTTTTTCTGTTCTTCTTGATGGCTTGAGTTCCCTGACATCTGGTTTCCAGAGCATCCCAGATTTGTTTAGCAGTTTTGCACCCAATCACCCTATTAGACATTGCATTATCAAGGGCACTGTGCAGAAGGTGTTTCACCTTTGAGTCTTTACCAATTGACAAGATGTCCTCAGGGGTATAATCTTTCTTGTCTTTTGGAACCATCTTCTGAGGTTCATCTCCAAGCCCAACAGAGAGCTTGGTGGGCATATGTGGTCCATCATAGATCCTGTCAAGGTATTCTGGATCGACAGAGTCTAGAAATATAATCATTCTCTCTTTCCAGACTGGATATTCAGATGCCTTAAGGACTGGAACTCTAAAAGACGAAGCTTGTGATTTTTCAGACATGATTGTGATTAAGATCTCACTGTAGTTATCTTAACAGACCTGGCTCTGATACCACTTGTTAGGTCCTATAAACTCACTATATAAGTTAATATAGTGAACACAATCAATAACACAGTATGACAATATAAGAGATTAATTGCAATAAACTCTTATTCACAATGCTCAGTAGGTTACAAAAACTCTCTTAGTGATTTATATGTTATCACTAAGAGCTGCTAGGGTTCTTCTAAGAATATACTCGATAACTTAACTCGTATAGAGTAACCCTAATCTGTGTTTATATATACACAGTTACAAAATCAATCTCTGATTTGATATCCTATAAATCAGCTATGTATTCTATCAATCAAAGATTGCTACTGTTTTTTAGTTTGGTTTCCATAGTCAGCAAATCACTCCTCCGCTTCTATCCTTCCTTGAAGTATATCCGCTTCTGAACTCTTTCCACGTGTAAACTCTGATGAGTCTTGACTATGTAAACTCTGATCAGACTTTATTAAACTCTGATCAGCTTCCAGCTTAAACTCTGATCACTCCTGTTCTAAAACAAACTTTAAGAACATTAGTAATCATCAATTATATCTAACAAAAGATTTGTGCTGCAAATGGACAAAGGGTGGCAGTTCATGCTGTGGGATCTGTCAGACTACTCTTTGATAATAATTATATATTGGCTCTTAATAATATCTATTGTATTCCCTCAATAAAGAGAAACCTAATATCTGGTTCTCAATTTGTAATGGATGATGCGTATAGTCTTACTAGTAATAACAAAGCTATGTATTTCTATAATAATTCATCATGTTTTGGGAATGCAAATTTAGTTGATGGTTACTGGCTAGTCAATTGCACTCATGAAGTCAGTAAAAAATATGAAGTTTATAATATATCTACAACAAAAAGAGCCAAACGTAAACGTAAGCAGTATAAATCGTCTTTCCTCTGGCATAGAAGGCTAGGTCATGTTTCAAAACAAAGAATGCATGAATTGATTAAACAAGAAATACTTCCACCATTAGATTTTAGTGATTTTGATACTTGTGTGGACTGTCTTAAAGGAAAAATGACAAATCAGAGACATTTTAATTCTAGAAGATCATCTGGTTTGTTAGATTTGATTCACACTGATGTTTGTGGTCCTTTCTAGTTAAAACCATATGTGGAAATTCTCATTTTGTGACCTTCACTGATGATTTTTCAAGGTATTGTTTTGTTTATTTAATTTCTGAAAAGTCACAAGTCCTGGAAGTTTTCAAAAAATTTTAAACAGAAGTTGAAAGGCAAAAGAAGCTATCTATAAACGTTGTTAGATCAGACCGGGGAGGTGAATATTATGGAAGATATACAGAGAAAGGTCAACATAAAGGACCATTTGCGACGTACTTGGAACAATGTGGTATAGTTGCTCAATATACAATGTCGTATGCTCCTGAACAAAACGGCGTGTCAGAGAGATGAAATAGGACATTGATGAATATGGTCAGAAGCATGTTTGTAAGGTCAGGTTTGCCAAAATTTTTGTGGGGGGGAAGCTTTGAGAACAACAAATTATATTTGCAATAGAATGCAAAGCAAGGCTGTTAAGAATACTCCTTTCGAAAATTGGTGTGGTTATAAGCCAAGTCTTAATCATTTTTATGTATGGGGATGTAATGCTGAAGCACGAGTATATGATGTTAGTGGAGATAAGTTGACATGAAGATCGATAAGTTCATATTTTATTGGTTATCCAGAAACATCAAAAGTTTCAAATTTTATTGTCCAGGTCGACAAAATCGAATTTTTGAAACAAACAAAGCAACTTTCGATGATGAAGAATTTAATCGAGATGAAAGTGTGATTGCAGAGAATGTTGATGTGTCAGAATTTAAGAATATACAAGACTGGTTTACATTTCCAGAACTTAATGTTTCGTTGCAGAATAGTGGTGAGGAAGCAGAAGTTCTACAAGAGCAGAATATAGAAAATCAAATTCCAGAACCAGAGGAGACTATCAATGAGCAGAATAACAATCAAATAAATGTAATTTTGAATGAGAGGATGCTCCAAGAAGGTCGTAAAGAGAACGAAGGTCTGCAATTTCAGATGATTATCTTGTTTATTTGAATTCTGTAGAATTTTATTTGGGGGAAGAAAATGATCCTACCTCGCTGAAAGCCGCTATGCAATCTGTAAATAGTCACAAATGGAAGCTAGCAATGGAGGATAAACTATTAAGTATATATGTCACAAAATGGTGTTTGGACCCTGGTTGACAGGACAAGCGATATGAGACCGATTGGATGCAAATGGATATATAAAACTAAAAGAGGTGTTGATGGAAAAATCGATAAATACAAAGCAAGACTAGTTGCGAAAGAATATAGTCAACAGGAGGGGATAGATTACAATGAAACTTTTTCACCGGTTTCAACTAAAGATGCTTTTAGAGTTTTGATGGCTTTGGTTGCACATTTTAATCTAGAACTACACCAGATGGATGTTAAAACGGCATTCTTAAATGGAGACTTGGAGGTGGATATATATATGTTTCAACTAGAAGGATTTATTTGTGATGATAAAAAGGTATGTAAGCTAAATAAGTCAATTTATGGATTGAAACAATCTTCTAGGAAGTGGAACTTAAAGTTTGATTCTGTCATTACAAAATTTGGTTTTGAGAAAATCAATTAGATGAATGTGTGTACTCCAAGATCAGTGGGAGCCATTATATATCTTTGATTTTATACGTGGATGATATTTTGTTGGCTAGTAGCAATGTTAGCTTGTTGAAAGACACAAAAGATTTCTTAATGGCTAATTTTGATATGAAAGACATGGGGAGGCTAATTATGTTCTAGGCATTGAGATTACTAGAGACATAAACACAAGAATGTTGGGATTATCACAGAAGAACTACTTTGACAAAATTTTGTAAAGGTTTGAAATGGATAAGTGCAGATCTGGAGAGTCGCCAATGTCCAAAGGTGATAAGTTACATGATAAACAAATTCCTCAAAATTTATTAGAGAGAAAGAATATGAAAAAATGTGCCTTATGCTAGTTTGATCGAAGTCTCATGTATGCACAAGTCTACACTAGACCTGATATTAGTTTTGCAGTGAATATGTTGTCAAGATATCAGTCAAATCCTGGACTTGAACATTGGGTTGCAGGAAAGAAAGTTTTAAGATATTTGAAAGGTACTCGAGATCACATGTTGGTATATAAGAAAATTGAGGATCAAAAATTAAAGGTAAAATGTTACACAGAAGCTTCATATCAACAGGATTTAGATGATTTGAAATCTTGCTCTGGATATGTTTTATGTTTGCTGGAGGAGCTATCTCATGGAAGACAAACAAACAATCATTGACTGCAACTTTAACTTTTCAAGCGGAGTATATTGCCATATATGAAGCTACCGCCCATGCTTTATGGCTAAGAAATTTTATTTTGAAACTGAAGGTGGTGGATTCAATTGAAAGGCCATTAATTATTTATTGTGACAATGCTGCAGCGGTATATTTCACGAGGAATAATAGAAGGACATCTGGTTCGAAAAATATAGATGTTAAATATTTTTCTGTCCGAGAGAGTGTTAGAGATAATGAGATTGAAGTTATCAAGATTGGTATAAAAGAACAACTTGCAGATCCACTAACCAAAACATTGCCAGTATCAAAATTTGCAGAACATGTGGCTAACATGGGAGTTGTCAGTGAGTTGAATATATAGAATTAGTCATTGTTTTCTGTTGTAAATATTACAACTTGCCATACATCTTATATGATGTACATGTACATAATAATATTGTTGTACATAATTGGATGTCTTGCCGAGTGGATTCATCATGCTTCCAGACAATTCTTCATTGTCTGCATTAGCCTTGATTGAATCAGCAAGACAATCTCTAATTGTCTTGCCGATTCATTTCAATGGTGTGCAAGACAATCCTTGAAGATTGTCTTGCCGAAGGCATGTGTAAGTCTGCAAGACAATCTGTTTGTCTTGTCTTGCCGAGAGACACACTTCCAGCAAGACAATCTGTTTGTCTTGTCTTGCCGAATGCTTAAGGTGTGCAAGACAATCCTCCATTGTCTTGCCGTTTGTAGTGTTTGTCTTTCTGACAAAGGAATTGTCTCTCCCTTCCCTTTTGATTGTCCTTACTGACTTGGTTGAAGCTTGGTAGACAATCTGAGATTGTCTTCCCTTGCCCCTTATTGTCTTGCCCAGCCTAGATTGTCTTACCCTTCTTGTATTGTCTTTGCTAGCTTGTAATTGTCTTGTCTAGTGATTGTCTTGCATGTACAAAGCCTTGCCTATAAATATGGCTTGGTTTCTTCATTTGAAAGTGTTCATTCACTTGTATTCAAAGCATTTGTAAAGCTTTCAAGTTGTTAGTAACTTGCTTGTTCGTTATATCCACAGTTTTCTGTGCTTTGATAACCCGGTTGTTTTAATCACTAAATCTAGAATATCCCTGTCCGAATTTATTCTACGAACTTTAGTGGACATTTAAAACTGAACCATATTAATTATATAACGACTTCAAACATTGTTATATTAATTAATTATAATCTGATTAACAAATCAATATTCAATCAGATTCACTTCCGACGATTTGGTACTGATTGTATTCAACCCCCCCCCTTCTACATCATATCGGGACCTAACAATTGGCATCAGAGCGGTTGATACCATTTTTCCGTATCAGATCCTATACACACTCTGTAACGTCCAAATATTTTTTATTCGAATTAATTTTATTCCAAAAATTAATTTTGATTAAAAATATTTTTCTTTCAAAAATCTAAATCTCTCCAAACACTATTCACTTTAAATTCCTAAAAATGAGTACGCAAAAGATCAGTAGCATTAAATCCCACCGTTTCAGCCAGGAACACTTTGGCCTATGGAAAGGCATATGTTCTTATTCCTCCGAACTGCGAACAGAAAATACATCGGGATTTTAGACAAAGGTGTTACTACTCCGATGAAGGTCATATTAGCACACGAAGAGGATGGTGTGTTGATACCTCATCAGGTCATTCCGAAAGAACTTTCTGAGTACACAGACAAGAGAGTGATCAGATGAACTTAGATGATGCTCTTCAACTAATCTTGGTTGAATCTCTAACCCAGTAATGTACAATGCTGTTGTAAATTGTACGAACGCCAAGCAAATCTGGGATACATTAGAGATTATCAATGAAGGCTCAGAGGAAGTTAGGGAAACAAGAAAGAGATACTGATGGCCCAGTATGAACAGTTTGGTTCTCATCCCGGTGAAGGGATTTCAGAAGTATTTATCAGACTTAATAATTTGATAAATAATTTAAATCTGAATGGGAAATTCTACGACAAGAAAGAGGTCAACATGAAGTTTCTCTTAACCCTTCCTGAACATCTGGAACACAGAATCACTGCCATCAGGGAAAGCAGAGACCTGAATGAGATTTCTCTGGAAAGACTCTACGGAGTTTTGAAAACTTATGAACTGGAGCAAGTTCAGAGTAAACAGAGATATGGCTGGGGTAAAACACAGAACCATTCGAGAGCTCTAGTTGTTGAGTCACCTGTACTGGAAGAAAAGAAGAAGGATGTTGTTGTTCCTTCTGAGACTACTCAGGAATTTGTTGTACCTGAGATGGGTCAGACTGCTTCTACCAGTGGTGATGAAGAGTTCTATACAATGGAAGAGCTGGAACAGTTAGAAGATCAATCTCTATCACTGTTTGCCAAGAAGTTGGAAACATGAGATTCCGGAAGAACCCTTCCTATAAATACAAACCTACTGTTAGTAAGTTTCAGAAGGAGGCTATTCATCTTCTACAAGTAAAGGAGGATATAAAACTGGGATGGTGGACAGAAGCAAGTTCAAATGCTTCAATTGTGGTGAACCTGGACACTTTGCAACTGAATGCAAACAGCCCAAGGTTCAAGGAAAAAGAAAGATTCGTATGATGAGCTGAAGCAGAAGTATGATGCACTGGTTAGAAAGCATCATGGTACTTCTGGAAGTCAAGGTTTCAAAAGCAAGTCTTATCTGGCAGAAGGCAAAAGCTGGGATGATACAGATAGTGATGAAGAGGAGCAGCTAGGGAATGTTGCTTTCATGGCTACTACTGGATCATCTTCACCTCCTCCTGCTGGAAGCTTTCAGGTAGATCCTACATGCCCTAAACTGTTTATGCAATTAGGACTTGAAAGAGATGATGCTATTAAAAGGATGAAAGCTGCTAATCTTAAAATTGATACTTTAGTCTTAGAAATTCATGCTTATAAAATGAATGAGATGAAAGTATTAAAACCTAAAATAGAACAATTGACTATGGACTTAGGATTACAATGTGCTAAAGTCAAAGTTCTAGAGAAAGGTGAGATTGCTTTAAGACTTCAGCTAGACGAAGAGAAAGTGAAATGTAAAGCCTTTAAGGATGCCTCCTTGATAGTCAAAGAACTCAATGATAAACAAGAGATCAAGAGAACTGTTGGAATAGGCTTTGACTATAACAAATCTGTAGGTAAGGCTAGTAACATTACTCCTTTTAAGAAGAGTGCTGAAGAGAGAGGGATTCCTTTTGTTTTGAAAGATTCCCTTAAACCTTTGTTTAAAACCTCAGAAGCTGAACCTCTTTTAGAGACTCCTGTTGTCATTAGATATGAACTAAAACAGGAAGACCTTAAAATGAAAGAGAGTAATGAGATGAGAGATGAGATTCTGACAAACCTGAAACCAATTAAAGTGAAAGGCAATGTTAGGTTGCCTAAAGCTGGTTTAGGTGTCAACTCTGAGAGAACTAAATTCAACAAGCCCAATAATTTTGTTAATAGTAAGAACAAGAACAATAGATGTCATTCTACTGAGAACTTTAAATCTGATAATAAGGTTAGAGTAGAATCTATTGATGTTCCTACTACTGTGACTGATACTTCTGTTGCTCCTGCTTTTGATGCATGTCATAAATCTTGTAGTGTTGATAATTGTATGACTTGTGCTTTCAATTTGATGTCTGCTTATTTTAAAAATTTGCATGCTAAAATGAAAACACATCACCTAGACAACACACAAACAACAAGCATGCTAGATCAAAGACTGCTAGTCCTTCTCACAAGAGAAAGGAGACTTATGTTCCAAAGCCTAAAACCAAGGTTTATAAGGCTGTTGTTAAGGAAGTAAGTTCAGTCAAATCTGAACCAAGTATCAGTCCAAGAGGCTCTGTTGTATTACCTGATAGAAATCAGTTCTTTAAGACTGCCGGACCCAATCAAGTGTGGGTCCCAAAGACTGTCTAATCAAGTTGTCTTTTGCAGGGTGCCAGTGGAGTTGTTCGTGTTACCTGGGTGCTTGACAGTGGAGCGTCAATGCACATGACTGGCAACAAATCCCTGCTGGAGGACATAAGAGAAGGAGCTGGCCCTACAGTCAGTTTTGCTGATAATAGCAAAGGTCGTACTGTGGGATATGGCAAGTACAAAATTGGGAGGATCATCATAGAAGATATTGCAATAGTTGAAGGACTTCGACATAATCTCCTGAGTGTCAGTCAATTCTGTGACAAAGGTTATTATGTTCATTTTGAAAAGGAGATATGTATCATCAAACATATCAAGGATAAGCGTCCTTCACTATGTGGCATAAGGAAAGGCAATATATTCGTAGCTGATTTGTCTTCAGGACCAGGAAACGAAGTTCACTGTTTCTACGCCAAAGCGTCTGCTGAAGATAGTTGGTTATGGCATAAGAAGCTCTCACACCTCAACTTCAAAACCATGAACTCTCTAGTCAAGAGAGATCTAGTGAGAGGGTTGCCTTCCCTGGAATTCTCAACTGATGATCTTTGTGAAGCTTGTCAGAAAGGAAAAGCGAAGAGAGCATCTCACAAAGGCAAAACCATCAATACCATTACAGATCCACTTCATTTGTTGCATATGGATTTGTTTGGCCCCGTGAATGTTGCATCTATTGATGGAGGAAGATATGCCTTAGTCATTGTGGATGACTTCTCGAAATTTACTTGGGTTTACTTCCTCTCTTCCAAGGATGAAACTCCCCTGACAGTAATTGATCATATCAAGTTGGTTGAGTTGGAAAAAGGTGTTCCTGTAAAAGCTGTAAGATCAGACAATGGAACTGAGTTTAAGAATCAAACTCTAATCAACTTTTACTCTGAAAAGGGAATTAGAAGGCAGTATTCAGCACCAAGGACTCCTCAGCAGAATGGAGTCGTCGAAAGAAAGAATCGTACACTGATTGAAGCTGCAAGGACTATGATTGCTGAATCAAAGCTTCCACTGTACTTTTGGGCTGAAGCTGTGGCCACTGCTTGTTATACCCAGAATAGGACTTTGATCAACAAGGATCATATGAAAACTCCATTTCATTTGTATAAAGACAAGAAACCATATGTTAAACATCTTCATGTCTTTGGAGCCAAGTGTTTTGTTCTCAAGGATGGTGAAGAGAACTTGAACAAGTTTGAACCAAAGGCTTCTGAAGCAATTTTTGTTGGTTATACAAATAATGCTTATAGAGTTTTTATAATTGATACTCTGTCAGTGAAAGTTAGTGTCAATGTTACATTTGATGACACTAAACTTCCAAGTATACAATCTGCTGATTCATCTGAATCTCTGAAGTTTGACAACTATCCAGATTCTGATTCAGATGATGATGTTCCACCTGAGGTTGCAACAGGAGATGACAACAATGATGATGATCCAGGCAATGGTGGAGGAAATAGCAATAATGCTGGAGATTCCACTGATGCCAGTGGTGGATCATCAAGTCAACCTGGCAACAACTCAGGGGGAGCTGATGGATCAACTAGTCACACATTTCAGCTTAATGATAATACTGCTGAATCATCAAGGACACAACTTCCAAGGGAAAGGATTTGGAGCAGAGATCATCCCTTTGATTTGATTATTGGTGATCCTGATGTTGGTGTAAGGACTAGAAGTGCTACGACAAATGAATGTCTATTCTCTGGGTTTCTATCTCAACTAGAACCAAAGAAAATAGAAGAAGCACTTGCTGATCCTGATTGGGTTCTTGCCATGCAAGAAGAACTCAATCAATTTGAGAGACAAGAAGTCTGGGCCCTGGTTCCAAGACCAAAAGGAAAATCTACCATTGGAGCTAGATGGGTCTTCCGTAACAAGTTAGATGGTGATGGCATTGTTGTAAGAAACAAAGCCAGACTGGTTGCAAAAGGTTATTCTCAGGAAGAAGGAATTGATTACGATGAAACCTATGCTCCAGTTGCTCGTCTTGAAGCCATCAGAATATTTCTTGCATTTGCTGCACACTCCAACTTCAAGGTATATCAAATGGATGTGAAAAGTGCATTTCTGAATGGAAAGCTAGAAGAAGAAGTATATCTGGAACAGCCCCCTGGCTTTGAAAATCCAGAGTTTGCTGATTTTGTATACTTCCTATTCAAAGCTGTCTATGGACTCAAGCAGTCACCAAGGACATGGTATGACACTCTCTCTGAGTTTTTAATAGAAAACAACTTTACTAGAGGTGTCATAGACAAAACTCTCTTTTACAAATTGCATGATAAAGATATGATATTTGTACAAATATATGTTGATGATATTATATTTGGTTCTACTAACGATAACTTGTGCAAGAGATTTGCTAAGTTGATGCAGAGTAACTATGAGATGAGTATGATGGGTGAGCTGTCCTACTTTCTTGGTCTTCAAGTAAGCCAAAAGGAAGATGGAATATTCATTTGCCAATCCAAGTATATCAGAGATCTTCTTCGGAAGTTCAATCTAGAAGACTCTTCACCGGCAAAGACACCCATGGCCACTGCCACAAAGCTTGACCAGGATAAATCTGGTAAGAAAGTTGATATCACAAGCTATCGTGGTATGATTGGCTCTCTACTTTATCTTACTGCAAGTAGACCAGATATCATGTTTGCAACATGTTTGTGTGCTAGGTTCCAAGCTGATCCTAAAGAATCACATCTTATAGCCGTCAAAAGAATCTTTAGATATCTTAAGGGTACACCTGGTTTAGGTATTTGGTACCCTAAGAATACTGGTTTTGACTTAACCGGCTATACAGATTCTGATTATGCAGGATGCAGGATTGATAGGAAGAGTACGTCTGGAAGCTGTCAATTTCTAGGACGTCGGTTGGTTTCCTGGTATAGCAAGAAGCAGCACTCTGTGTCTACCTCTACTGCTGAAGCTGAGTATATAGCTGCTGGTAGCTGCTGTGCTCAGATCTTGTGGATCAAGAACCAACTGAATGATTATGGTGTTGTAGTAAACAAAATTCCTATATTTTGTGATAATACAAGTGCCATAGCCATTTCCAACAATCCGGTTCAACATTCAAGAACCAAGCACATTGATATCAGGTATCATTTCATTCGAGAACATGTCATAAATGGTACAGTGGTGTTACATTTTGTACCCACGACTGAGCAAATTGCTGACATCTTCACGAACCACTGGATGAATCCACTTTCTCTAAGCTGGTTTGTGAGTTAGGGATGTTAAATATGACATAGTTCTCTTGTATATATTTTTCATATGCATTATATGTTTTTGTATATTTTTGTGAATTTTCTGTATAATTATATCTATTTTATTAGATTTTATATGATTTTCTGTATATTATCTGATATTATTCTAATTAATTATGCATGCCTGTAAATTAGTAAATGATTTTCTAAATGCTCATACACTCCCCTGTAATATTCTCTAGGCATTTAGATAATTATTTGTAATTATTTTGTATTTTTCAAAATTAATTAAGTATAAATATTTGATTTAAGTTAATTCATTTTATTGAATTAAAGTTAAAGTCGTAAATAGTTATATTTAACTAAAGTTGAAATTTACAAAATATTCGTGTATTATATACTATTGTTTTTATTATAGTTTTTTTTAGTTTAATTGCAAAATGTTTTATCTTTTAATATAATCAAAAATCCTATTATTTTTATTTGATTTTCGGCAAGACAATGGTTTTGTCTACAATTAGGCTCGGCAAGACAATTAGATTGTCTTGCTGAACCGGTTTTTCACCGATTTTCAAACAACTCGGCAAGACAATCCCATTGTCTTACCGAGTCTGTCTTAAGTCAGTTGTCGTATCAGTAAGACAATCAGATTGTCTTACTGACACAGCCTTTTGTCTGTTATACTTGGTCTCGGCAAGACAATTTTGAATTGTCTTATCGAGACTACTCTCCCGTTGTCTTACTGCGTACGTGTATATATATATCTACAAGACAATCGTGCAAGACAATTCGATTGTCTTGCTGATCCTACTTCATCTTCTCCATCTGCCCTCTCCTATACACGATTTCCGTTCATTGTTTTTCAAGTTTTATCATCAAAAACTTGCTGGGTTTGGTTTTTACAAGCTTTCACGCTTGCTGGTTACTCGATTTCGTCCTTGTTTAAACGAAACTCTGCCGGATTTTAGTCAGATTTTCGCCGAAGTTTAGTCGATTTTTAAAGCTCTTCGACTGAGTTTGTACTGTGGATTGACTAGAGTTCGATTAATCTGTGTTATTCGTGTGACCTTCGAACTGATTTGAAAGGATTTGGAGTTAGGGTTCTTGGTTAATTTGGGGATTTTCTCAATTAGGGACTGTTTGGCTGATTTTGTGAGTTTGTGGTGTTTGAACTTAAGGGAGTGTTTGGCTGAGTTGGATTATTTGACTAAGCTCCATTTTAATTAATTAACTTTTAATTCGAGATTATTCTAATATTTCGAATTAATAATTAATTAATCAAGTTTAATTATTAATTGAACTTTGCGAGATAATTGAAAATTAATCTTTTATTTGAAAATTTCTCGCTTAATTCAATTTTTAATTACTAAAAATGGCCGGAGAATTTGAGATTGCTGAGACCAATTATTGTGCTAACCTAAACTACGAGGATTGTTCTGATCGTTTCAAGAAATGGATTCGCTTTCTGACTCAACAAAGTCTTGTCAGTACTGCACTAACCGCTGATGTTCCTATTCAAGTGCAACCACTCTTCGACTTCTACTCTAATGCCGTCAACTCTACAACTCTCGAGAATTATAAGTTGATTGGTGATCTACCAAATAGACGAAGGATTGTTATAACTGTTGATGATGTGAACAGAATTCTAGGGTTTCCAAGGAATAACTTTCAAGTGGAACCAACCAGTGCTGAGTTAACTCAATTCTTCCAAGACATCCACTACCAGGGACAGATTTTTCTCCCTAGAATGTCTAAAAGCAAATTGAAGGCTGAATGGGATGTCTTCTTCGATACTTTGGCAAAGGTATTTGCTCCAACTACGAGGCAGAATTTTCACAATATATCTTCCATGCTACAAATCTTTGGATTCTCCGTGGCTTACAATCGTCGAATTAACTTCGGGAAGATATTACTAAAGGAGATTATCAGAAAAATGGGTTCTGTCTCTCAGAGATCCATTCATGAAAATGACAAAGTGGAGTGTCACTTTCCAAGGTTCTTAATGCTATTCTTAAGTGACAAGATGAATGATGCTGATAGAGCAATGTACGTTGATTCTGCAGTGGTGCCCATTCTAAGAACTTGCACCAAGATTCAATCAAGACTTGCTAATCAAAAGAAGCATGAGAATGTGCCTCTTGTTGTGACTCCTTACATGTTGGAACAGTTTAATGTTCCCCTTCAACCTGTCCAAGTTCCTCAGCCACTACAACAACAACAATATCAACCGGATCAACCTGAACTTCAAGATAACCAACCTCAGGAACAATCTCCTCCTCACAACTTCCAACCACTTCAACTTCTACAAGATTATCAATCATCCAGCCAATCCTCACATTACTCTCCCTACAACCCTCCTTATAATTCTCCACAACAATCACCTCACCAATCATCATACAATTCTCAACACCAATCTCCTCCACAATACAACTTCTTCCCAGACCAACAAGCCTCCATTCTTCCCTCTCAATCTGAACCAATACCTTCACCTACACATCCACATACCATTCCTCCACCACAATCCACCTCTCAGCCTCTGCCTGCTGATTCTGCTATCAATCCAGAGCTACAGGACTTCAGGACAGATTTACAGGTAGCTCAGGTACTTTCTAATCTCACTGATACCTTTAATATTGATATTGCAGATTTTGATTGTGATATTGGATTTGATTTCCAGACTCCCAGCATTGAACCTGTCAACACCCAGGTTCATAACCAAGCTGACGTTTTCGTTTCAACAACTGATTCTTCGTCAAACACATCAACCGACACTACTCAAACACCAGTTGTTCGAAAGGTAGCCCGGAAACGGAGTGGTAGTGCAATTCTGAGAGAACCCGCAGCTCTGTCTCATAAGAAGCAAAGGGTGGCAGAACCGGAGACAACTGCAGCCGCATCCATTTCCTCCCAAAAGGATTTGGACACTGACATGGTAAATATACAGTCTCTAGATTCATTCTCTCCACAGAATGCATTTATTGAAATTGGCCGTCCGACCGCGGTATCCTGTAAAGAGTCAAGCACGCAACTAGCACTCACGCTAGTTGAACCTTTGTCTTTTGATTCTTCACTTAGAGAGAGCACAGATATTCAAAAAATGTCATATGAAAAACTTTCTGATCAATCTTTCTTTTTGGATCAGGCTATACTTGGCAACCTGCAAGTACATCCGCCTTCACAGGCATCTGAAGGACAATTTGTTCCTTCACAACCTACAGTTCCATCTTATGGTACTATGGTTGTCTATACAGGTACTGGTGACGGTGTGACAAACACGAGTGAAATCAGGCAAACACCGAGCGACACACATGCACGAGAGGATAGTGATAAATCTTTGAGTGTTCGTGAGGTGAGTGCACACACCAACACTGATCTGTTACAGGAACAATTGGCTGCTATGAAAGCTGAGATTTCAAGGTTGAATGCTGAGAATGCCAGATTCAGAAGTGAAGAGTTGGTGACTCTACAGGAAAAAGTTGTTGATCCTTCATATTCTTCTCTCAAACAGGAATTAGATGCTCATGTCAAGGGTATTCATTCTAGGATGGACAAGTTTGATCAATCTCAGGAGCTCTGTCTGACAAAGCTTGGAAACTTGGAGCAAACTCTGGCTCAAGTTATTCATCACTTAAAGCTTAATCCGTCAACAGCTCAGTCCACTCCAGAGGATCCCTCAACTAAGGGGGAGAAGGATAAGGAAGATAAGGACAAAGATGATCACAGCAATGCTGGTGATAGGAGTAATAAGGATGATGCTGACAGGAGTGATAAGGGTGGAGAAAGAGCAAGTGGCAAAGAAACTTCTGAAGCTGATAAAAGCTATAAAAGGTCTAAAGGCAAAGAACCACTACATCAATCTGAAAATGTCTTCAACACTGACAATTATGATGATTATCCCAAAGACATGGATGATGATGACGTATTCGATGCTACCTATCGTCAGGCTGAAGAAGAAGGTAAATTTGATGAAAGCTATTTGTTTCAGGAAGAACCTGTTGATCCTGAACACGAGGAGAATGTCAGGAAGTTCAAAGCAGAAAATGAAGCCAGGAAGCGTAAGCTTCGTGATTATCAGAAACTTCTGGAAGACAAGTTGATCACAGAGGAACAAATCAAGATTGAAAAGCAAAAAATCTATGATGCTGCGATCAAGCAGAAGAATCTTGAAATTAAAAGAAAAGAAGGAAAAGGCTGGGACATTGCTAGGAGAATATTCAATGGACCTCAAAGGGAAACTTTCGATGATAAGAAGTTCTTATCTCTGATATATGACCTTCGAGAGGTGAACCCTGATGAGGATGTGTTTATGCATGCCTTTGCCTTAGAACTGGAATATGTAACTACTGCTGTTAGGGGACTGCTAGAAGAATGGGAGCTGATTGTCTACACACGGAGAAATGGTTCATTCAGACTATCTGTCGAATTTCTCAAATCATTCTCCGTATCTGAGCTCTGGGTACTTCGCAACAAAGTCAAGCGTTGCTCAAACTTGAATGAACTTCTTCGTGACAAACTGTTGGATTGTGCTGTTTTCAACAGTCCTCAGGTTGTTAAGAACCCTTACTGTGTCAAGTTTGTTCACTTGGAAATCCTCTGCACTGTCTATTTAAATGAAGAGGCTTTGCCAAAGTACCCTGCCAAACGTCTGGCTCTAGCATCCACCTTACTAAGGACCAAGGGCTTCGCATCTAAAGCCAAGTCTGATGCTGATGATGTAATCTCATCCTACTGCACTCGAAGAAACATTTCTCAATACTTTCGGAGGATGAAGGGTGTAACAAAATCTCAGCCATCTGACTTCCGTGAAGACCCTGTGGATCTGGAAGTTCTTCACCAGCTAGCTCTGGCTCGTGAAAGAAAGAAGCGTGGAGAATCCACTGCAGCTGAAGAGCCTACTCAGAATGAGCCTTCTACTCCAATTATTCACTATTCTGATGCTGAAGAAGGAGAAGTCACTCATTCTGAGTGAATAGATTGATTAGGATATTTGTTAGATATGTTCAAGGAACATCCTTTTGTAATCTATTTGTGATCATGGTTTAATGTTTAATGCAAGCCATAAACTTTTGCTATTTACATTCTATTGTTTAAATCTTTGTCTTATCTGTTAGTTGAGTTATCCTCTAGGAAATTTGCATGTTATGTTAACAAACAAATAGGGGGAGATTGAAAGGCATATGTTCAGCCTATTTGTATTTAAAGAGGTACAACTCAACTCAGATAAGAAAGCTCAGTAAATAGCAAGTCATCGGAATCAGTACGAAGAACGTCAAATGATTTATGGAAATCATATGTCAGATAAGTTCCAGGATGCTGCTGCACGCCACTGAAAGAAGTTCATTAATATGTTCAAGCCTCAGTGCACAAATAATCTTTTGTGGCACGTCCAGGAATTCAGAAGACATAAAGTTTCTATACTTTATTTCATCAGAAGATTCCATTTAATGAAGATGTACGTACAAGACGAAGACTCGACGAACTAACCAAATTCTTATTGTTTATTTGACGAAGAATATTTGATTTAACTAGATACAGATGAACCAGACAGTACATCTATGTATCAGTTATCCAAATTAAATATTTGAAGTCAAGCAGAAGTGGTAGTTCGCTCGTTCGACAAATCAAGAAGAAATTATTCAAGTTTAAAGAAGACCGGAAGTTGTTCTACTGAAGATTGTGTGATTAAATATTTTAATAGACTATTATTTCACTTCTCAAATAATTATATTAATTATGTAATTTATTTATTAAATTAATTCACTCTCGAATTAATTTAATTTATGAATTTATATGATTAAATTAATTAAGTGAATAATTTTCTATTTTAATATACCATTTTATTTCTTTATTTAATCACAAAAATCACCTCAGCAAGACAATTCTGGATTGTCTTGCCGAGTGGATTCATCATGCTTCCAAGACAATTCTTCATTGTCTGCATTAGCCTTGATTGAATCAGCAAGACAATCTCTAATTGTCTTGCCGATTCATTTCAATGGTGTGCAAGACAATCCTTGAAGATTGTCTTGCCGAAGGCATGTGTAAGTCTGCAAGACAATCTGTTTGTCTTGTCTTGCCGAGAGACACACTTCCAGCAAGACAATCTGTTTGTCTTGTCTTGCCGAATGCTTAAGGTGTGCAAGACAATCCTCCATTGTCTTGCCGTTTGTAGTGTTTGTCTTTCTGACAAAGGAATTGTCTTCCCTTCCCTTTTGATTGTCTTACTGACTTGGTTGAAGCTTGGTAGACAATCTGAGATTGTCTTCCCTTGCCCCTTATTGTCTTGCCCAAGCCTAGATTGTCTTACCCTTCTTGTAATTGTCTTTGCTAGCTTGTAATTGTCTTGTCTAGTGATTGTCTTGCATGTACAAAGCCTTGCCTATAAATATGGCTTGGTTTCTTCATTTGAAAGTGTTCATTCACTTTGTATTCAAAGCATTTGTAAAGCTTTCAAGTTGTTAGTAACTTGCTTGTTCGTTATATCCACAGTTTTCTGTGCTTTGATAACCCGGTTGTTTTAATCACTAAATCTAGAATATACCCTGTCGAATTTATTCTACGAACTTTAGTGGACATTAAAACTGAACCATATTAATTATATAACGACTTCAAACATTGTTATATTAATTAATTATAATCTGATTAACAAATCATATTCAATCAGATTCACTTCCGCGACGATTTGGTACTGATTGTATTCAACCCCCCCCTTCTACAATCATATCTGGACCTAACATGTAGCCTACCATATTTCCAGGAAGACTTGTGTAGCTGCACTTTGGTTTCCTTCAGCCCACCTTATATTTAGGAGCTCTCTGTCTCTTTCACATTTGCCAGCTACCTTTTCTCCTGGAACGTACATGACCAACTCCTTAAGCTATATATTTCAAACCTTATCTCCAAACTGTAGTTTTTGTTTTATTCTTTTACACACATATAGATAATATAACATATTCAAACTTATTAGTAAATGAGAGTTTGATTTCCAACACTCCTCCTCAAACTCGAATTTCCATTCCGAGCTTCTTTTTTTTCGCTTTGTGAAAAATGCCCCACTTCAATGACTTCATGAATATATCATCTAAAATTTCTTTGGGCATGTAGTTAACTCGTCCTGCAATTTTGTGATGCACAGATTCCCGAATTTTGTTGCCTTCGTCGCTTGTCTGAACACAAAACACTGAATCATCAACAATTATTTGTATTGGTCTTGCTGCTTTGTAGATATTATCCGGACTCGGCATACTCCTTGGCGCTTTCCCTGAAATATTATTGAGTCCGCTGCTAGGATTACAATTATCAAACACTTTCGGTGGTAACGTACTTTTCAAATTTCTCATTTCTTCATCATAACGATTTATCCGCAGCTCGTGGGCTTGGAGCAAACACGCGAGCCCTTAAATCGAAATCGTCGACAAATATTTCGACTCCTCTAACGTAGTTACAACATAATCAAATTTTCTTGTCAATGAACGGAGAAACTTTTCCATGACCCGAACATCATCCAGGCTTTCCCCATTTCTTTTCATCTCATTTGTCACCGTTTTCAAATGCGTAACATTTTCTTCAATATTTTCAGAATTTTTCATTTTCATATTCTCGAACTCGCCATGCAATACTTGAGGCTCCACCTCTTCTTCTTTATCGACTCCTTGGAATGATTTGTGCAGAATTTCCCAAGCGTCTTTTGCTTTTTTTTCATGTGCAATATTATCAAAGGTGGATTCGTCAACACCTTGATAAATCATGAAACATGCCTTGTTGTTTTTGCTCCTGCACCCATTTAATGTCGTCTTCTCGGCTTCTGACAGTGCTACTTCAGCCGCTGATATGAACTCATCATACCCGCTTTCGACTATATCCCAAACATCATAAAAATGGAATAATTCCTTCATTTGGATACTCCAGTCTCCATAATTTGTGCCCGTCAACATTGGAACTTGGGCTTCCAGGAAACTTACCATTCTTTTTCTCGAACGAAACCTCGGCTCTGATGCCACTTGTTGGAAACGTGTATGGCATTTATACACTAATATATGTAATATAACCGGAGAGCAAACACACTTTATTTGTAATGATACAGATGAAACTTTTGTTTTTCTTTACGCACACAATAATTAATACATAAGGCTACAGCCTCTTCCTTTAATATAGAGTAACAAACTCACAACACAGAGACCAGAGCTTCGGCTCCTTTCTTTTGCACTCTATATTTCTAAATTCACTTCTATTACATTGAACACAAACATAGCCTCTATTTATAAGCCACACATATGCTAACTGATCTTATTGCCTACACTACCCAGCTGTATGCTGTATTAATTTAGCCACCTTAATTCATGGGATCAAATTTCTTTTCAAACTTGGACAACAACATCTCTTTAGATGATCTACGCGGTTTCATTAATACATCTGACTTGCATGTTGACAACTTCACAATTCAAATTACCAAGCTGCTGCATCACCACTTAATCACCTGCTTGTCACCTTTGTATGTAAATAGCCTACCATATATCCTGGATTCAACATATGACCAGCTGCTGCATTAACTAGTATTCCTTGTTTCACATGGTTGCCTTCCTTTAACTACTCTAGCATAGTTATACATCCTGTCGACATTGAGCTGTATTGTTTTGACCGTTGTATTGTTTTGACCGTGCATGCATGAAGATAAGTAGCACACCATAATTCCAGGATTGCTCATGTACACACAAGCTGATATTATTTATGATATATTCTGGAGAGTTTGAAAAATCTAACAATCCCCAACTACAGCTACTTGTCAGATTATTTAATTCATATTTTCAGCGAATGGGACGAGTTGATAGCAGATTGTCGTCAGAGGGAACAGTTATGCAACATTTACAGATTAGATATTGTAATGCTACAACTACAAGTCCTAGCCAAGAACCTATATATGTTGGAAATTTAATCTTAAACTTATTTAAGTATTTGTTTATTTATTTAGTTTTGAATAAATTAGCTGTAGTGTTTAATTTATATTCTGACTTGGTCATATGCAGTAGCAGGTTATTAGGAGAATTAGCGTTAAGTAGAGGAAATGTGGGAGCATAGTGGAGTAAGTTGAGTAGATGTATTAGTCTAGAAGTCTATCACGTAGTTTCCTATTTTACAGTCACCACTATTGATGTGCATTAATATTTAAACGGTTCCATGTAATCAGTTTATATATATGAGAAGTTTTAGTTTTCCTCTCTGCAAATGTTTCCTACGTCTAAACAACTTATATACATTATGTAGTTTAGGTTATTTTTTCAACATGATATCAGAGCTAGGTTGGGAGAGGGTATCAGGGCTTAACAGCCTTTCCTCCGATCCTTGGGTTGTTGCTGGGTGTTGGCGTCACGGGTGCCGGACATTGTGCTGCAGAGGCGTTTGTGTTGCAGAGAAGATGTAGTTTTAAGTAGGCGTTGCAGAAGGATGGTGGCAAAGCTACACGTGTAGTATGGGATGCATGTGTAGTATAGGGCTATAAAAGATGTGTAATATAAATTATGATTTCATCCCACAAATAATACCGAGGCTCCCCTGCATAAACACTAATTTTCTAACTAAAATTAAAAAATAAATGATTAGAATTATATCATTTATATTTTTAGTATTATTAAAATAATAAAAAAAATCATGAATTTATTATTAAATATCAGATTGACTGATTTTAGTAAGAAGGCTAATTTTAATTAGAAAATTAGTGTGAATGCAGGGGAGCCTCGTTATTATTTGTGGGATGAAATCATAATTTATATTTTTTTTAAGCACATACATGTTATTTTTCTAGTTTATAAAAAATGCAAGGATCGAGGTCAGATTATCATATTAAAATAAATCTTTTTATTCATCATTATTTTTTTATAATAGTATATAAAATTAAATGTGGTGGTTAACAAAATAAAAATATAAAAAGTAAATATGAAAGTGTTAAAATGTGGGGAAGAAGAGAAAAATTAAAAAAACAGAAAAACGTGAGAAATAGTCAAAAGTAGTCTGTATTATTGTATCATATGAGCTGTCAACCATTGTAGGGGTGTATTAAATGCATCTTAACCTGTGCCCTGAGGGCACAGGTTAGACAACCCGTAAAAATAATCATCAACCTGGCTGACTTTTATTGTTTGCCAGGTTACAAATGATGAACGGGAACAAATGGGAAGAAGTGGTGACAGGGAAGCAGAGGTTTTGTTGCTTTCTAATGAAATGCAAAACCCTCATGCTGAGGGATGCAGCTGCTACTATCTCTACACCAGTTCCCCCTGTTCCTGATCTCAACGTGCATCCTTTTGATCTCAACATGCTACCCACAGAGGAAGAGGTCGAGGAGGAGGAACCCATGTGTCAGATATACAAAACCCTCGTCCTCGTGTGGGTGAACGTGATATATGTGTCATATGCCAGGATGAGCATGCAACTGAGGAATTAGTTGGAGGTCTTCGATGTGGACATCAATATCATATGAAATGTATAAAGATATGGTTGAGGAGGATCACCAAATATCCAATTTGCAGAGACACCGCCATATTTGTTGAACGTGTCTTGTTTCAATAAAATTAGCAACGCCTATCTGTTAAATAAAATAAATTTATGCCTTCTAATTTCTCTAAGACACATTTCTCTTGTAATTGTAAGCGGTTAATCTAGTGATGTGCAATAAGTTTACATCTATTGAAAATAAAATTTTATGAGGTGATATATATATGGTCTCATTTATAAATTAAGATATTAATATCCGTAATTTATATGTATTTTATGCTTATAATTACTAAATGATGGTAAAATGTATTAATTGTTTGTTGAAATGTATTTTTTTCAACCCAATAAACTAGTGTTTTCACTCATAAAAATGAAGTTGGTTTCTTCTAAATCACTATACAAAATAACAATTATCAACAAAATGAAATAGAGCCCCAATTATTTTGAGCCGTTCCATTTTTATTGCAAGCCCAGCCCATTGACAAATAATCTACTACATTATGCCTATTGCTCTCTCGCTACCGCTGGTGAAGTGAATGAATTAAAAGAAACAATAGTCTATGCTAAGAGGGCAATAGAAGAGGCTGCCCTTAAAGCTTTTAGTGAGAAGCGTCATCTTGAGGAGAAATTGGGGATGGCTGTCAAACAGGCAGAAGATTTCAAGGCCGCTGCTAAGAAGGCAATCTACGAGGCCGGCGCAACTAAGAAATGTTACAAGATTGGCTTAAGCAATTTTGTTGCATACCTGGCCACCAGTGAAGGCAGATCGTTGGGGGACTACGTAAACCAGCTAATTGAGGAGATACCACACGATAATAGGGCCCCGGTTGATGCCGCAGTCGACATGGCAGGACTTAAAGGTGACAGGGCTATAAAAGATGAACCCCGTGACTACCACTTGACAGGTTTTGCAGAGAATGTTGCTTTACAGGGTAACTATTCTTGAATGTACAGACAACTTCAGAGTTTTAGGAGAAGGTTTTGATACGTTTTTACTTATGCGTGAGGATGGTTCCGGAGTTCTACATTTTGTTAGATGTCTTAGTTATGTTCTTCACTGTCAAGTGTCAAGGCCAACTAATTTCAGTTTTAGAAGGAAGATGCTTTCAGTAACATATATAACTTCATTTCTCTTGTTTTATTTCCAAGCTCTTGTTTTTGAGTCAAGTGCTTATGCCTCTGTTGTTTTAAAGGGGTAGACCAGAAGCCACACTTGAAACAAGAGAACTATACATATATAAATAGTACAACAATTGTAATACTGCAGTCTGCCGATTTTACTCTCCCCGTCTTGACATTTCAGAATAAACTGTATTAATCACTCTTTGAGGGCCACATTTGTTTGCGACAAGATCAGTACCTCGTATTCCAGTGTTTACCATTGAAGATCATAAATTATTTACAAAAACATAAATAAAACAGCCTTCAAATGTTAATTTTGCTCAATACTCCTTCAGCGACATTTTAAAGTTTTAATCGAGTCACTATCATTTAAAATTGGTAAAACAATTACAAAAACTATTATCTATATACTTTTATACTGTTAAGTTTCCTAGTTTTACAAATAAGATTATAATTGTTCTACAAAATTGATAAAGGAAGTTGAGAAATTATTATAAATATTGATTAGTGAAGGTTAAAAATTATATCTTTGCTTATTTTCTCTTTTTTATGAAAAACGAAACATAAAATTTTCACCAATTTTGAGCTAATCAGGTATTTGTGTGAATGGTTGTATGCTGAAAAGAAGTAGAATCGGCTGTTTTTAGTGTCATTAATATATAGTGTAGCAACATTTGCGGAACCTCTAATAATCATATTCATTTTATTCTCTTTCTACATTTACACACTTAATTTACTACTGAAATATAAAGATATTTGTTATCATTCAATTAGTAAAGTAACATAGCGGAAATACTTGCAAAGTTTTAATTGTTTTCATTACCAAATTTACTAGTACAGTTTTCTTCACTCGTGCCCTTCCCTCGTGCCCCTCCCTTCCCTCTAAATCGAAGTGAGACGGTTGTGTTGGTTGAGTTAATGATACTGACAGCTGAATTGAAGGAGTGTGTATCACGATGTGGTCGCAAATGAGGGTTTAGGCAGCAGGTTGGGAGAGAGAGAGGCTGAGTGCTTGAGAGTGATGGTCCTACGGAGGAGGGAGGGGTAGAAATGAGTGCAAATGGTAGACTTGTTCGATTGTTCTCGATCGATGAACAATTTTCAAGTGGGGCCCCTGCCCGGGGAGAGTGATACTCTCAAGGTTTTGATGATGACACTAACAGCAAGCTAATAACATGAAACTGATATGTGTTAGCATGCTATCAAAGGTTGGGTATGCGGACTGACAGTATTTCAGGATGTTAGCATGATTATAGCTGTCAGCAAGCTTACAGGAATATTTACAAGCTATCAGCAGGCTTACAGCGTGAACAGAGAAACAATCGGATAAAGATCAAAGTCTATTTTCAAGGAGATTTAATAGGAAACGACTTTGTAAGGATTCTAATATTTGTATATATCTTATATAAATATTAGAGCTCAGTTTTATAAAGAGTTTTCATTCAAAAACGTTTTCCTAACAAATAGGAGATTTTATCTCAAAGAATCTTATCTTTAACAAACTCCTATTTTGTTTCAAACGGATTTTATTTAAATGTCTTACTGAGATGATTTCAAACGTGTTTTATCTTTTACTCAGTAAACATATATCATCCAAACGTTCATCATTCAATTCAAATTTAAACGTGAGGTTGTTACCAAGATCGTTGGGAAATTTGTTGGAGTATGACCGTTGGTATGATGTATATAAATTTGTGTGTGCTTTCATTTTCGGTAGAGAACAAGGAGAACACACCAAGCTTTCTGAAATACAACTCTTTACATTGCTAAATCTTTTATTGAGCTCTAGTACTTATATTCGCATATATATCTATATTGAGAGTTCATAGTTTCGGTTGTATTACACTTATTCATTGTATTGTTCAAGGTGTAATGTTTTGTTGCTGTGTATCCAGCTTGTGAAACAAGGGAACAAGGGGACTAGTTAGCTAGAAGAGTATACTTGGGAAGTATAGGTCTTGGAGAGCTTTTGGTTCGTGGTTCAGGGGTTTTAGCAGGCTGATAACAGGAACAAGGGAGAAAGGGAGTTATATTATTGAATCTTGTAATCGTTGACATTTCTCTATTAATAATATAATCTCTTACCAGTTGGTAGGGGACCAGGACGTAGACCATTAGGGTTAGGGGTCGAACCTGGCTAAAATTCTTGGTGTTGCTAGCATACTGCTTTACATTATCTGCATTGCATTTATCTTATTAGCAGGCTAACAGTTTACTCTGAAAATTAACAGCAGGCTGTCATTGACAGATTAATTATTCGGTAACTTATAAAAATCGGACATATTAGCCATAACACCTATTCACCCCCCCTCTAGGTGTGTAATTTCAATTGGTATCAGAGCTGTGTTTGTACTAATACTTCTGTAACAGGAATAGTATCGATCGATATGGCTGATAACTTTCAGGGAAAGTCCGATTTTAGAGCTCCTCTCCTCACGGGTTCTGACAACTACAATTGGTGGAAAGGCCAAATGGAGGTTCATCTATCCAGAGATCCCCTAATGCAAAGAGTTGTGCAAAGAGGTCCTTATGAATATCTTGATAAAGATGGCAAAGTCAAGGACGTTGATGTTCTCACAACGGACGAGCTATCAAAGGTTGCTGCCAATGGAAAAGCAAGGAGTACATTGATCAATGGGCTGAATCAAGCTGAATATGACAAGGTATCCTCTCTCAAAACAGCAAAGGAAATTTGGGATGCATTGGAAACGTATCATGAAGGCTCACAAGGTCTAAAGAAGGTCAAGCTCGGAAAGCTCATGAAAGAATTTGGAAGCTTCGCTATCAAGAAGGGAGAATCCATTCGTGAAAGCCAAGCTAGATTCCAAGTTACTCTTAACAGCCTTGAAAGACTTGGGAAAAAGATTCCTCAATCGGAAATCAACATGAATATTCTAAATGCAGCTCCGTTCGAATATGGTGCCAAGGTCACAGCATTAGAATCAGCCCTCAACATTGATACTATGGATCACCTGGCTATATTTGCTGAGTTGGAACAATTTGAAGCTAAGATTGAAGCTAACAGCTCAGAAAGCAGCAAGCTGCCAACAGAGAAAATGAAGAATCTTGCACTCCACTCTACTGCCAGCAGGCTGGAATCAGATGAGGAAACAGATGCAGATGAGGATTTAGCTCTTATGTCCAGAAAAATCAAGAGAATGATCGAAAAGAAGAATAAGATGAAAAGAGAAAAGGGCAAAGCTTTTGGTGCAAAGAAAGATCCAAAAGATGATGCATGTTTCGAATGTGGCAAGAAAGGACATTTCAAAAGGGATTGCTACAAGCTGAAAAACAAGTCTAAGCCGTCTAAACAGCAAGCTGATTACAAGAACAAAAAGAAATCAAAGGCACTTCTCACATGGAGTGATGATGAAGATGAATCAGCTTCTGATGTCTCAAGTGATGAGATGGTTAACTTGGCTCTTGTTGGTCTCGATGGTTCAATAGAGACAACTGATTCAGATTCAGAGACTAATAGTGAGGTACATTCTATTAATTCTGAATTACATTCTATTGATACAACATCTTGTGAACTAACCATGCAGGATAAGAATTGTCTGTCAATTATGGAACTCATTGATCTAAAGAATGAGAACTATGAGCTCGAGAAAGAAAATGTTCATTTGAAGAAAGTCATAGGTGATTTCTTGAATGAAAAGAGTGCCAAGGCAAGCAGTGGAATCATTGCTACTCTCAAGGAACAAATCTCACAACTTGAAGGGAACAACATGCAAATCCAAAGAAGGAATGATACACTCATGAAGGAACTCAGCTCGCTGAGAGCAGATCTTAAAGCTAAGGATGCTAGCTTAGAGGCATTCGAGTTAAGCAAATCTCAAAGCTTAGCCGAAATCTCTATTCAAGCTGAAAAGATCAAATCATTGGAGCAAGAAGTCAAAGATCTTCAGAAAGCCATGGGAAAGTTTGTTCAAGGGGAAGAAAGTCTCAAATCTATGATGAAACAAGCTAAAGGTTCTCATGACAAAGGAGGCATTGGTGCAGCTTCTACATCCACATCATCAATGAGATATGAAGGGAAAAATGGCATTCCATATAATTATGCCATGCCTTGGGTGACTTGTCACAAGTGTGGAAAGAAGGGCCATCTTGCTAATAATTGTCCAATGAAGAATACTCAATCAGCAAGCTGGAGAAGGAAGTCAGCTCACAGACAGTATGCTGACAATACAAACAGACAGAAGACAGCTCCTAGACAGTATGCTGATAAGACTGGCAGAACATGGAAGAAGAGTTCTAAAGTGGTCCAAATGTGGATCAAGAAATCTGATCTAAATGTTCTATATGTTTTATCATCTAACACTGCTGGACCCAACAAAATTTGGGTACCAAAACGTTGAGTTGTTTGTGTTTGTTTTGTAGGTTTGTCTCGTGTCTAAAGTAAAGCCAAATCAATGGATATTGGATAGTGGATGCACTAGGCACATGAGTGGAGACAAATCACAGTTTCTAAGCTTGAAGATGAAGAAGGGTGGACGTGTCACAATTGGTGATAGCAAAACTCTTCCTATTCTTGGCAAAGGAACTATAGGTAATAGTATCATTTCTATCAACAAGGTACAATATGTTAAAGGTCTTACTTATAACTTGCTTAGTATAAGTCAGTTATTTGATGATGGTCATATTGTTTACTTTGGTAAGGATAAATGTACTATACTTGTTGGTGCTAACAAAACTCCTCTAGTTGCAAAACGAGAAGGAAATATATATGTTTTGAACTTTGAAGAACAGGAGGCAGGTGTTTGTTTAGCAGCTGTGGATAATAATCCAGAAATTTGGCATAGAAGGCTTGGACATGCTCATATGGATCATCTCAGCAAGCTGTCAGCAAAGAAGCTTGTTCGAGGACTACCAAAGCTTAAGTATGTCAAGATGGAGACATGTTCTGCTTGTCAATTAGGAAAGCAAACAAGGACTCAACATAAGGCAAAGAAAATGGTATCTACTTCTAAACCTTTAGAGCTTCTCCACTTGGATCTTTTTGGTCCCGAAGCTTATAAGAGTATTGGAGGTAAACAATATGCCTTTGTTATTGTTGATGATTATTCTAGATTCACTTGGGTATTATTCTTGCATACTAAAGATTGTGCTTTTAGTGAATTTGAGAAACTAATCAAGTTGCTTGAGAACAAACTAGATACAAGACTTGTAGGTATTCGAAGTGATCATGGTGGGGAATTCCAAAAAGACTTCATTACTTATTGTGAAGAAAGAGGAATCTCACATGAGTTCTCAGCACCTCGTACACCTCAACAAAATGGAGTTGTAGAGCGTAAGAACAGGTCCTTACAAGAAACAGCTAGGACATTGCTGCAGGAGAGCAAGCTGCCAAGAAGTTTTTGGGCAGAAGCTGTCAACACAGCATGCTATGTTCTTAACAGAGTGCTTATCAGGCCAATTCTAAACAAGACTCCTTATGAATTGCTAAGGAAAAAGAAGCCTAATATCAGCTACTTCAAAGTTTTTGGATCTAAGTGCTTCGTACTCAAAACCATTGATAGGGATGGTAAATTCGACTCTAAATCTTATGAAGCTATATTTTTGGGTTATTCTTTAACAAATCGTGCTTATAGAGTGTATAATCTTGCTAAACATACTGTTGAAGAGTCTATTGATGTTTCATTTCAAGAGTCTACTGATGATCTTGCAAGGGATGAGGAAGAATGTGCAGGTACAGGTACTAGCAGCAAGCTGACAGTGCAGGAAACTGGAAATCAGCAAGCTGACAAGTCAACTACCACAACTTCAGAAAGCAACAAAGCTACTGAATCCACTTCATCTCTTGAAGAAACTTTGGATAAGATGTCAAAGCTCACATTGGATGAATCCAGAGGTCAAACTTCATCAGCAAGCCAAAATGTTGTTGATCAGACTCCTCCTAGGCAGACTACAAGGAATGAAGAGGTCATAGCTCAACATAATCTACCAAAATCAACTAGAACAGTGAAGAATCATCCTCCTCAGTTGATCATTGGAGATAAATCAGCTGGAATCAAAACAAGGAAAGCTCAAGCCAACATTTGTGCTTATGCTGCCTTCATAGCTCAAGAGGAAGCAAAGAATGTTCAAGAAGCTTTACAAGATGAAAATTGGATCATGGCAATGCAAGAAGAACTCAACCAATTTGAAAGATGTGATGTTTGGGAACTTGTAGATCCACCAGAGGATGCTTCAATTGTTGGAACCAAATGGGTGTTCAAGAATAAAGTTGATGAATTTGGTACTATCACTCGGAACAAAGCTAGACTTGTTGCACAAGGATACAATCAACAAGAAGGGATTGATTTTGATCAAACATATGCTCTGGTTGCAAGGTTGGAATCTATTAGGATGCTGTTATCATTTGCATGCTACAAGAAGTTCAAGCTACATCAAATGGACGTCAAAAGTGCATTCTTAAATGGATATCTCAAGGAAGAAGTCTATGTCAAGCAACCACCAGGATTCGAGGATGAAAAATATCCCAACCGTGTCTACAAGCTCAAGAAGGCACTATATGGATTAAGGCAAGCACCTCGATCATGGTATGAAAGGTTAAGTGAATTTTTGATCAAAAATGGTTTCATTAGAGGTAAAATTGATCCTACTTTGTTTACTATCTTTAAAGGACAAGATATATTAGTTGTTCAAATATATGTAGATGATATTATATTTGGATCTACTAATGATTCTTTGTGTAAGTGGTTTTCAAAGTGCATGCATAGTGAGTTTGACATGAGCATGATGGGAGAGCTCAATTATTTCTTGGGGCTCCAGATTAAGCAAACTCAAGAAGGAATTTATGTGCATCAATCCAAGTATATCAAAAATCTACTCAAATTTGGATATGAGAATATCAAGGCGAAATCAACACCGATGAGCGTTGTCAGCAAGCTGACAGCAGATGAAAATGGTAAAGATGTTGATATTCGAATGTATAGAGGTATGATTGGTAGTTTACTTTATCTTACAGCCTCTAGACCTGATATTATGTATAGTGTTTGTGTTTGTGCTAGATTTCAAGCAAAACCAAAGGATTCTCACTTACAAGCTGTTAAAAGAATATTTAAATATTTAAGTGGAACCATTACTTTGGGTTTATTCTATCCTATCACAAATGCTTTTGATCTTGTTGGGTATAGTGATGCAGATTATGCAGGTAGTCAAACTGATAGAAAAAGTACAAGTGGTGTTTGTGCATTTTTGGGTCAAAGCTTAGTTTCTTGGTTAAGCAAGAAGCAAACTTCAGTTGCTCTATCTACGGCTGAGGGGGAGTATTTAGCAGCTGGTAGCTGTTGCTCTCAAATGCTATGGATGAGACAACAATTGAAGGACTTTGGAATCAAATGCAAGCAAACTCCAATCTTTTGTGACAACACAAGTACAATCAACATTTCAGAAAATCCAGTCAATCATTCAAGGACAAAGCATATTGATGTTCGACATCATTTTCTGAGAGACAATGTTGCAAAGGGTGCTGTCAAGTTAATATTTGTGGCTACAGCAGATCAGCTAGCTGACATCTTCACAAAACCTCTTCCTGAAGAACGTTATGTCGTGCTGAGAAGGGAATTGGGTATGTGTGATGTGCAGTCAGCAGGCTCTTAATTATGGTCCGGGTACTATCAGCTTACTCCTAGCATGTTACATAATTTTTATTTATTTTGCATGCCGGTCAGTTTATGTGTTTAATTGATATATGTGTACATAAATGATATTACTGTTATGTGCTTAGACTGATGAATTTTTGTGTTGAATTTTGATACGTGACTTTGTGCTTATCTGTGTAATTTATGATAAGTTTAAAATTCAAATTAGTTACAATGAGTATATATATGTGATAATTGATAAGTACTGTTAACAATTTTAAGTTATTCGGTATCTAGTCGATAAACATGACTTATTTTAGGAATATCACTTCGTTTAATTTTATTCCTAAAACTACTCCCCTGATAATTGTTAAAAGAGTTTTAAAATCTCTACTCACTCCACGCCTCTTCAACTACATATACAACCCTCCCCGAGACGCTAGGGTTTTAACCCATTTTCTCAGAAAAGCTTTCGTAATCACAATAGCAACTATCGGTTTACGGCTCGCAATGAGGAAGAAGACAAGGGCGAACGTGAAGGCTCACACTCCTCAGCCATCCTCTATTTCTCAGAAGCGCAAGCTAATTGATGAGGACGATGACGAGCTCGTGACGGTTGAGAGCGGTGATGAACTTTCTGGTGTTAATCGGGATGAGATTGGGGTTGAGTCCACTCAGAAAAAGCCTAAATCGGAGATGTTGGCTGTTCGAGGGCTTGCAGGTCGAAAGGTCATCTTGGGTAAGCCTCTCTCTGGAAAAACCTTTTATTCTTGCGGTGTTGTTAAGTTGTTTGAGGATTTAGGTTTTCAATCGTTCTTGGTTGATTTACCTAAGATATGTTATCCTGCGTTGGTTCGAGAGTTTTATGCTAATCTTCAACTAGTTGGGTCGGATCAGTATGTTTCTTTTGTTTCGGATGTTAAGATCTGTTTGTCTTCGATGTTCTTGGGTGCGATTTTAAAAATCCCACCGTCTACTGTGTCGATTCATACTAAGAGGGGTCCGAAAAATGTTGAGGGTTTTTCTCACCAGGATCAGTTAAAATTGATTACTGGTCTTGAAAACGTTTCTGAGGGTGTGTTTCCTTCCACTACACAATTGCTTCCACTTGCTCAAGCACTTTTTAAACTATCTATTGAGAATGTTAGCCCTAGGCTTGGTACTAGGTCTAATCTGTCTTCACAAGATATTGTGGTTGTGTCTATGATCATGGCTGGTAGGAAGTTTGATCTGCCTGAGTTAATTCTGAAGAATATGTTGGATTCTGTTGAGGGTAAGTCCTCTGGTGGCTTACCTTATGGGTTGTTATTAACAAGGGTTTTTGAGTGGTTTGGAGTTTCTTTTGTTGGTGAGGATTCTGTGTCTGCAAAAGAATTTCTTGATATGAAATTCTTGACTCAATCAAATTTGAAGCTGGATACAGAAGGTCAGTTGGTTGTTGTTGAAGTGTCTCCACCTACACCTTCTGCACAGTCTGTGAACATTGTGGATTTGGGAATCTCTGCTCAAGAGATTCATGAGTATATGGATGAGCTTCGAGCACATCACAAGGAGGTGATGGACGGGCAGAAGCAGTTATCTGAGAAGATGGTTGAGTTGAATTCTCAGTTTGCTTTCTGGAAGGACATGATGTTTGGGGCTAGAACTTCAACTGCTTCTGAGAAATGCAGTTCTGGGAGTTTTGCCTATGAACTTTGCAAGCGGATGTATGGGTCCGGGGGTTCATCTGATGTCAAGGCAACTTTCACTTCAGAAGATAATGCTACAGACAGTCCAAGGCCAAGGTCAGCATTGGATGCACTGAAGGAAGCAGCTGGAACGGATTCTAAGTATGCTGCTGCTGGGAATGCACTGATGGCTGAAAATCTGATTGCTGCAGAGCTTGCCAAGAAATTTGCGGCGGAGAAGGATGATCAGGACAAGGCTGGAACTTAATTTTCTCACCTTTTTAATGATTTAGGGGGAGGAAATTAGGAAAATAAGACTTTACTTAAGTTTGTGTTTATCTGCTTAAGTACATTATTATTGGCCCTAAGTTTATTTGCTCTAAGACTAAGTTTTTGTTTGGTTGGTTTGGATTTGAATTTGCTGGTCTCAGGTGGTTTATCCTGAGTTAATTTGGTTTGATTGTGTTTGGATAATATTTTGGATACCAGGTGGTTTATCCTGGTTAATTATCTATGCAATTTGGTTTGATTATTTGTTTCTGTGTTAGTTAAATATCTGTAATATTGCATGCATATCTGTGAATTAGATATTTGATTAGATTATATTCTCTGTGATAATTGTGAAAGTTTAGTGATATTAGATTGCTATATTTAGGGGGAGTTTATTACTTTTCCTAATATAGTGTAATCATCAAAAAGGGGGAGATTGATACTCTCAAGGTTTTGATGATGACACTAACAGCAAGCTAATAACATGAAACTGATATGTGTTAGCATGCTATCAAAGGTTGTGTATGCGGACTGACAGTATTTCAGGATGTTAGCATGATTATAGCTGTCAGCAAGCTTACAGGAATATTTACAAGCTATCAGCAGGCTTACAGCGTGAACAGAGAAACAATCGGATAAAGATCAAAGTCTATTTTCAAGGAGATTTAATAGGAAACGACTTTGTAAGTATTCTAATATTTGTATATATCTTATATAAATATTAGAGCTCAGTTTTATAAAGAGTTTTCATTCAAAAACGTTTTCCTAACAAATAGGAGATTTTATCTCAAAGAATCTTATCTTTAACAAACTCTTATTTTGTTTCAAACGGATTTTATTTAAATGTCTTACTGAGATGATTTCAAACGTGTTTTATCTTTTACTCAGTAAACATATATCATCCAAACGTTCATCATTCAATTCAAATTTAAACGTGAGGTTGTTACCAAGATCGTTGGGAAATTTGTTGGAGTATGACCGTTGGTCTGATGTATATAAATTTGTGTGTGCTTTCATTTTCGGTAGAGAACAAGGAGAACACACCAAGCTTTCTGAAATACAACTCTTTACATTGCTAAATCTTTTATTGAGCTCTAGTACTTATATTCGCATATATATCTATATTGAGAGTTCATAGTTTCGGTTGTATTACACTTATTCATTGTATTGTTCAAGGTGTAATGTTTTGTTGCTGTGTATCCAGCTTGTGAAACAAGGGAACAAGGGGACTAGTTAGCTAGAAGAGTATACTTGGGAAGTATAGGTCTTGGAGAGCTTTTGGTTCGTGGTTCAGGGGTTTCAGCAGGCTGATAACAGGAACAAGGGAGAAAGGGAGTTATATTATTGAATCTTGTAATCGTTGACATTTCTTGATTAATAATATAATCTTTTACCAGTTGGTAGGGGACCAGGACGTAGACCATTAGGGTTAGGGGTCGAACCTGGCTAAAATTCTTGGTGTTGCTAGCATACTGCTTTACATTATCTGCATTGCATTTATCTTATTAGCAGGCTAACAGTTTACTCTGAAAATTAACAGCAGGCTGTCATTGACAGATTAATTATTCGGTAACTTATAAAAATCGGACATATTAGCCATAACACCTATTCACCCCCCCTCTAGGTGTGTAATTTCAGTGAATGAGATAATCGCTAATTGTGTCTTAATTTAAAGCTATTAGTGCACCATTTATGAATTACTTGATTGTGGCATATTTTGGCATGTGGAGGCAATCACGTGCTATTTTATTGCCTTATTTATGTATTTGTTTATTATTTTTTATTATTTATTTTCTTTGATATCTAATTTGAAAATTTCACTTGACTAGACTTTATATTATTTTCTTTTAATGATATATATACAAACATATTTTTAATAACATATTATTAACTTTCTTTATATTATATGGTATATTTAAATTTTATATAATAACTCATATTTTCTTTGTTTTGTTTGTTTTTATCTTGAAGATGTTTGAAAGAGATCTTAAAAGGATCGTGGAGCCGAGTATACAAGACAAGTTAGGGATAACTTTGATGCAAGGGATTTCATATAATAATTATCAGAAGATAATAGTTTTATTTTTAATCTGTTTGCAAACTGAGTATTTTTTTTTTTGAAAGCAGTCTTCCATCTTTGAGTTTTTCCCCACCAGATAGTGTCTTAGTCCTAGATTTGTTGTCGTCGTTGTCGAACTAGTGGGGATCAACATATATAGAAAAGGGATTTTTTTTTTCAATTAATGATATAGAGAAATACTAATGGTTATCTAAAAATAAAAAACAATTAGTGATTTTGACCATATTTTAGGAATTTAGGAAATTACTAGTATACGTAATTTGGTGCCACATTTTCTATATTGAACTTATATATTCGTTTAAAAAAGCTGTTGGATTTGCTCATATTACCGTTGCTTAATAGAGAGCTGTTGTGCAGAATAGATCACTATGTTAGCACATAATCATATGTTCAACGATGTCTATTGTTCATTCTTAATTGGTGAAATTTTTAGGTTCACGTCAAGGACCCAAGTTGAAATGAGCTATTTCACTCAAAATGAAACTGACTAACAAAACTTTGCAACGGTTTAAGTGAGGCCATATTTGCCTCTAATCAAAATAATATTTTTATTTATCTTCTCTCCGACATCATTTTTGGCATCTTTGCTTGAAAATAACACGACAAGTTGGCACACAAAATGAGAACTTGGTCAAATTTGTCCTACCTGACTTTTCAAATATTACTTACTTTATGTTTCTAATTTTATTATTTTGATATATTAAATTTCACTACTAGAAAAACGGATAAAATTGACCGTCATTTTCGGTCAATTTTAGTTAATATTGACCAACTTCAGTCAAAAATATATTTCAGGGTTTTTTTGAAACTTTGTGCGGGAAAATGGGCCCGCCTAGCAAATAGTTTCGACCGCATCCGGTCAAAAATAGTTTTCCCACATTTTTAAAAATTTGTGCGGAAAAATTCCCGCCTAGATAATAATTTCGACCGCAGGCAAATTTGACCGCGACCGGTCAATTTTAATGACATCATCGAATTAAAGTTTGGCGGGAACTTTCCCTCCATTTTTTTCGGGGCCCACCATTTAAAATTGACCGGATAAATTTGACCGAAAACGGTCAAAATTATGAGCGGTCAAAATTAATCGGTCAATTTTAGCCTTGACTTGGTGGCATGCGAGTTTAACCTTATATTTGACCGCTTTCAGTCAAAAATAAGGCGGTAAAAAATAACCTGTTTTTCTTGTAGTGTTTAATTAATAGCATCTTTTACAATATTATTTTAAAATTTAGAAGATAATAAAATATAAATTAAAGTGATGTGAAATGTTTAGTCGGGAAGAAAAGATAAAAGGTGTTAAAATAAAATAAAATGTGATGGAAATGATTATACGCCGAATATTTAAATACTAGTGTACGTATGAATTTCGGTTTATTTAGGAGTAAATATTTAAATCATCATACAATTTGAATTATCTGTGAAAAAATTGATTTTAATTGATATTTATTTGAATAATACTATTAATAAATATTTAGCTAATAATTGGGCTGCGTTGAAGAAGCCCATGTTATTGCTGCATAAGCAATTTTACCTGTAGCCCTTGGAGTTGTTATTCATTGGCCCAAAAATGAAAAAGCCCAGTTCCCTGCCTATATAAGCATAACATATGATCATGTGTATTCTACATTACCCTACAATTGCGCCGCTTATACAAAAACTCTTTTGTATTCTACATTATCCTACAATTACGCCGCTTATACAAAAATGAGATGAAATTACTTACAGAGCACTCGAAACTCCAACAATAACCATCAACAAGCACCAACATCAACCTAGGTATTGAATCATATACAACATAGCTATTTAGTGTTTTCTCTCAATCATCCCTGTTTGTTTTTGTCCTATAATGCAACATAAATGTTAATATGTTCTTATATATCCTTCAATAATTCATTATTTGATCCATATTCAAATATTTTTTACCAGATTTAAACACCTATTGTTTGGATGATGGAGAATCATCATCTTGCTGGTGGTGATGTGGTATGTTAATGTAACCCTCCTTATATATTGTTTTTATTTTGTATTTGAAATTGTTGTTTTGGAATTCTCTTATAATCATGTATACTTTTTATTGACCGTGAGTTTCTAAAATTTTATTATGTTTATATTCGATATATATTTTGAAAAATATTTTATTACTCCATATATTTTTCAGATTTATAAAGCAGAAAGTCAGGAAATTTTAAAAATTAGTTGGAATTGTTTATTAAGAAAATTTAGTTAAAATTTGTATAGTTTGTCTAAAATAAGTCCAACAATCATTTAGAGAGCAGAACTACTTTTGATATGTATTTACTTTTATTTAAAAAAGTATGTTCTAATTTGTAATCGTTGTTATTCCCTTGATAATATTTTTAATAATATTCAATATGATATTTGGATATATTAATATATATTTTTAATTTTATTATTTTGTTGGTTGTGTCATTATATTTGATACATTCAAGTTTTAATAATATTAGTTTAATATTACCATCTACTTGTATTAATTCAAGCATACAAATACTTCCATGTATAACAATTTTTATTTTTAAAACAATCATCTAGCTAGCTAACTTTTATTATTTGGCAGGTTACAAATCTTGAACCCAAACAAATGGGAGTAGATGAGGAGGAACACAGAGATCATATGGCAACCCATGAGTTAGAAATACAAAACCCTCATCCTCATGTGGGTGATGCTGATTCAGCCGTTATTATTCGCCCTCCAGCTGTCAGCCCTATTATTGATCTCAGCCTGAATCCTCTTGATCTTAACATGCTACTCACAGAGGAAGAAGATAAGGGACAACCCGGAGATCATCTGGCAATGCATGTGTTAGAAATTAATCATCATTCCCTTCACATTCACTCTCCTCAAGTAATATCACTCTCCTCAAATAATCATCTGGAAAGGCTTGATCTCAAGGTAAAGTTGGAGAAGGCTACCAAACAGGCAGAGAGTGTTGAGACCTATGCAAAGAAGGCAATTAATGATGCACATGATGCCCAGGCTTCAGGTAAGAAGGCAATATATAAGGCTGTGGCCTCAACCACAAATTGTTACAAGATTTGTTTAGACAACTTTGTAGTATCCTTGGGCATTAGTGGTGAGGATAAATCTTTGGAGGACCATGTAAGTAAGCTTGTTAAGGCAATCCCCTTTCATGCTAGGGCCCCAGCTGATATGGCTGTTGAAGTGCCAGGGCAGGAAGGTGATGTTGGATAAAAAAGGGATGCGGCAGAGAGCAACCCAGGATGTTTCAGTGTGCAAACCCATGAGGATCAATAAATGTCCAATTTGCAGAGCCCGGACCATTTCGGTTGAACATGTTCTTCTTCAATAAACAAGCTTGTATGCCTTACTAATTAGCAAGACATGCATATATGTTGAATAAAATAAATTTATGTCTCCTAATTTCTCTAAGACCCATTTCTCTTGTAATTATAAGTGGTTTATCTAGTGATGAGCAATGAGTTTACATCTCTTGACAATAAAAATCTTATCAAATTATGAGCTCTGATATTATCTTATTTATAAATTAATTAAGATCCATATTAATATCCATGATTTATATATGTACTTTATGATTATTCCAAAATGATGGTAAACTGTATTGTTTGGGTGAAATGTATGATTTTCAACCCAATAAACTTATGTTTTCACTCATGAAAATGAAGACGGTTTCTTCTAATTAAATATTTATAAATAATGTTTACCTCTAAAACTTTGTGATCTTAGCAAAATAACAATTATCAACAAAGTGAAATAGATAAACAAATATAATAATAAAATAGGTAAGATATATATATAATTTGATGAAGATCGAATATACTATTTTCTATGTAAAAAAATATCTTGTTCTGAATTGGTTATGATAAATGAGTATCCATCTACTAAGTCATAGACCAAATTATGTTTGTGTCCACAACTCGCACATGATGAGCACAATTAGTATTTTGAAAAGAAAATAAAGCTATAAAAATACCAATAATATATTAGTGGATTCCAAATAAATATTATAAAATAAAGAATCTTATTAAATGTTATCACTATTTCAAATGTCAACTCCAACATCAGTCGGTCTAATCATTTTTTGTTGTTGTTGCTGCTGCTATTATTATTATTATATTATTATTATTATTATTATTATTATTATTATCATCATCATCATCATCATTATCATTATTATAAAAATCATCATCATAATCTTCCTTATTATCAATATTAGTATTAGTATATATTTCGACTAATATGGAAATAATGTGGACCAAAAGGTAGGAAGTGGGAAATAATGGAGACCAACTTGGAAAAAAAAAGATTATTTTTTATTTCAAAGAATGATATAGAAAAATACTTGTATTTCCCTAAAAATTTAAAATGATCAGTAGTTTTTACTAAATCTTAGTAGTTAATCAAATTACTAGTACAAATAATTTGTTACCACATTTGTTGTACCAAGTTTTGATGCCTTCAATTTCCTGATATTACTTTTACTTAATGAGGGAGCTAATTCAAAACTGATTACATAAAAAATTATAGGTAATACTCCAAGCCTGAGCAAGAGTGTTTACATTGGAAGGGTGAGTGGACAAGATAGCACAACTAAAGATTTAAAAACTATCTTTCTAATTTCATGGACCCATATTGAAAAGCCTAATTAGCAGCCTTCCCAGCCTATATAATCGTAACATACTACCCTATTAAACCCACATTGTCCTACAAATCAGCCGCCCAGTTAAATTTGCTTCAAAAAATTACAAATCAATGGAAACTTCAATGGAAACTTCCAACAATGGGCACTATCTTGAACTTGAAGAGTCCAACAACCACCCAGGTCAAGCAAGCTACCAAATGATAGTGGACCATAGTTATTTAGAATTATCACTCAATACTCCTTCGTATGGCCAGGTAATGCAACTTATACCATTAATATCCTCTTGTGTATCTTTCAACAATTCATTATTTTATAGTGTTGAAAGTACTCTTTATCCTCTTTATACACCAATTATAAGTATGACCGTGAATTATCAATTTGCTGGTTATTATTTGATATTTTAGCATACATCTTCCCATACTTGTTTTTTCTTTAGTATTTGAACTTGATATTTCAACTCTCTTATAATCATGTATGTTTTTTGGACCACACTTATAAATTTTATAATTGTTACTAGCTAAAATATTTTATATTTAATATAATTAATGAAAGAACATTATCAAACAATATATTATTACTCCATGTATTTTTTCTCATTTTTAAACATGAAGTCAATAATATGTAAACATTAGTTAAGATGTTCAGAAATTGAAGTAAATTAAAGTGATGTGCTACTTGCGATAAGTACTTATTTTTATTTTTATGTTTTGTTCTAATGTGTAAGTAATATTTTTTTTTTAATTTTATTAGTTTGTTACTTGTTTGGTTATGTTTGATGTGGACATGTTTTATAATTATTAGAATATTATTTTGTACTTGTATAAATCCAAGCATATTTAAATATATATATATATATATATATATATATATATATATATATATATATATATACTTCTTTTCAAACTTTCATTTAGAAATAATCATCTAGTTAGATGACTTTTATTGTTTGCCAGGATACAAATGATGAACCGGAACAAATGGGAAGAAGTGATGATAGGGAAGCAGAAGTTTTGCTGCTTTCTAATGAAATGCAAAACCCTAATGTGAGGGATGCAGCTGCTGCTATCTCTACACGGATCCCCCTGTTCCTGATCTCAACATTTATCCTCTTGATCTGAACATGCTGCCACCGACAGAGGAGGAATTGGAGGAGGAAGACAGAGATCATATGGCAACCCATGAGTCAGAAATACAAAACCCTTGTCCTCATGTGGGTGAACCTGATATATGTGTCATATGCCAGGATGAATATGCAGCTGAGGAAATAGTTGGAGGTCTTCGATGTGGACATGAATATCATATGAAATGTATAAAGAAATGGTTGAGGAGGATCACCAAATGTCCAGTTTGCAGAGACACCGCTATTTTTGTTGAACCTGTTTTTTTCAATAAACAAGCCTGTATGCCTTAATTACAAATTAACAACTCATATATGTTAGACAAAATAAATTTATGTCTTCTAATTTCACTAAGACCCATTTCTCTTGTAATTATAAGTGGTTAATCTAGTGATGAGCAATGCGTTTACATCTCTTGAAAATAAAATTTTTATCAAATTATGAGCTCTGATATGGTCTTATTTATAAATTAAGATATTAATATCCATAATTTTATGTATTTTATGCGTATTACTAAATGATGGTAAAATGTATTATTTGGTGAAATGTTTGCTTTTCAACCCAATAAACCTGTGTTTTCATTCATAAAAATGTGAATGGTTTCTTCTAATTAAATATTTTATATAATGTTTACCTTTAAAACTTTGTGATCTTAGCAAAATAACAATTATCAACAAAGTGAAATATAAAAATAAATATAAATAATAAAATAGATAAAATATATAAAAACATTATCTTTTTGGTCTCCAATGATATAATATCCATCGTGCTATAGTTTGTACATCAATATGGTGTAAAAATTAACACCATATAGTGTGGTGGGGATGAGAGAAACCTACAAAAATCAGTTCTAATAAATGTAATGGGAGAAGGAAATGGAACTTAGGGTACTAGGGATGACATAGCATCTCATAAAGAAACTCTTATTTGGTGTCAATGTTTATAAATTTGAGAGATGGGATTTTTTTTTTGAATTTCTCACAGTTAATTTCATCATGACAATAAAAGTTTTGTTATGTATTTTTTTAAAATACTAGCTATATCACATTTCTTAGGTTTGGAATTCATTGTATGCCACAATACCAATGCTATATTTTTTTGCCAACAGAGAAATAGACTTCACTACTTAAAATCGTTTCTGAGTACATGGATAATTTCTGGGGAGGCTTCATTCGCCTTCCAGATGCGGTCAGCTACAGAATAACTACATCTAGCAAATGCATGAGCTAGGTTATTCGCAGATCGCTTTACAAAATTAAGGATTACACCTTTGTCTTTTACTTCCTTCATTAAGTCCCTGCATTCCTGGATCAAGCCTCCAAAATATGAAGTCATTGCAGCACTCCCTCTAATTGCTTGGACAGCAGCAAGACAGTGTGTTTCTACTATAACATCATTTAATTGTTTTGCTTTAATCCAGACGCAAAACTGTAGCAGTTAGAAGGCCCAAAAACTGCAGCATCAGTATTTACCTTAGTGTGATTTTCTTTTGGAATCATCATCGCAATCTTCACTATTATTAATATTAGTATATATTCTGACTAATGTTTAAGACAGAAAAGTAGGAACTGGGAAATAATGGAGACCAACTTGAAAAAAAAGATTTTATTTATTTATTTATTTCAAAGAATGATATAGACAAAATTCTAGTGTTTACCTAAAAATTAAAAATGGCTAGTAGTTTTGACTATATCTCAATAGTTAATCAAATCACTAGTACACATGATCTGTTATCACATGTGTTGACTGTTGTACCATGCTTTGATACCTTGAATTTCCTCATATTACCTTTACTCAATAGGGTGCTAATTTCAAAACTCCTTACATCAAAAATATGTGTAACACTCTAATCCTTAATTACAAGGGTGTTTACATTGGAAGCGTGAGTGGACAAGGTAGCCCAACCAAAGATTTATAAACTATCTTCCTAATTTCATGGGCCCAAATTGAAAAAGCCCAATTAGCCGCCTATATAATCATAACACATTACCCTATCAAACCCGCATTGTCCTACAAGCCACAAATCGCAGCCTATATAATCATAACACATTACCCTAGCTATCAAACCCACTTTGTCCTACAAGATACAAATCCGCCGCCTATATATAAAACCAGTTAAATTTGCTTGAAGAAATTACAAATCAATGGAAACTTCCAACAATGGGTACCAACTATTGGTTGAAGAGTCTAGCAATCACCCCGATCAATCAAGCTATCAAATGATATTAGAGGATGGTTATTCAGAATTATCACTCAATCATCCTTCTATTGATCAGGTAATGCAACTTACACCACTAATATCCTCTTTTGTATCTTTCAATAATTCATTATTTATAACATGATGCAAATACTCTTTATCCCCTTTACACAATTATTATAGGCATGATCGTGAAATATCCTCTTTATAATTGATTTTTATTTAGTATTTGTACTTGTTATTTTGAAACTATTGTAATTATGTATGATTCTTATGAGCCAAACTAATAGGCTTTATAATTTCTATTAAAATGTCTTATATTTAATTTAATTAATGAAATAATATTATCTATTAAATATAATTAATGAAAGAATATTATCAAAGAATATTTAATTACTCTATATGTTTTTTTTTAATTTTTAAAATATGAAATCAATAATATATAAAAATAAGTTGAAGATGTTTAGAAATAATTTTTTTAAACGTTTGTAAAATTAATGTAAAATAATTTGAAGTCATTTAAAGAGATGAGTTACTTTCGATATGTATTTATTTTTATTTTTATCTTTTCTAATGTATAAGTATTGTTTTTACCTTAAAAGATTAAGTAAATATACTTAATATAATATTTGCATATAAGAATATTTAATTTACCTAGATTGTTACTTGTTTGGCTATATTTGATGCAGATATGTTTTAAAATTATTTATTATTTTGTGTACTTGTATTAATTCAAGCATATATACACTTCTTTTCAAACTTTCATTTCAAAATAATCATCTAGCTAGCTGATTTTTATTGTTTGCCAGGTTACAAATGATGAACCAGAACAAACGGGAAGAAGTGATGACAGGGAAGCAGAAGTTTTGCTGCTTTCTAGTGAAATGCAAAACCCTAATCTGAGGGATGCAGCGGCTGCTATCTCTACACGGATTCCCACTGTTCCTGATCTCAACATGCATCCTCTTGATCTCAACATGCTACCACCGACAGAGGAGGAATTGGAGGAGGAGGAAGGCAGAGATCATATGGCAACCCATGAGTCAGAAATACAAAACCCTCGTCCTCATGTGGGTGAAGCTAGTGCAGCCATTAGTATTTCCACTCGGGTCAGCCCTATTATTGATCTCAACCTCCATCCTCTTGATCTTAACATGCTACCCACAGAAGAAGAAGATAATGGTCAACCCAGAGATCATCGGGCAATGCATGTTTTCCAGAATAATCATCCTTCCCTTCACATTCACTCTCCTCAAGTAATTTCATCTCCCTCTTTCCATTGTTAAAATTTTTCTGTAATTTTGTTCTTGATTTAGTACCCACTTAAAGTTGCCCTGAACCTTAATCATTTTGCCAATATTGTCGTTCAAGCCAAAGGTAACTCATGTTTAATATTTGCATGGCATAAATTTATATCTAATATGCTTTCTTCCTCATCTGAATTCTTGTAGGAGGAAGTCTCTAGGACCCAAGAGCACTTGATCCCCAGCTACAGCTACAGCTACTTTTCAGATTATTAAATTCACATTTTCAGCAAATGGGACGAGTTGATAGCAGCAGATTGTCAGAGGGAACAATTATGCAACATTTACAAATAAGATATTGTAATGCTACAACTACAAGTCCTAGCCAAGAACCTGATATATGTGTCATATGCCAGGATGAGTATGCAGCTGAGGAACTAGTTGGGGGTCTTCGATGTGGACATGAATATCATGTGCAATGTATAAGGCAATGGTTGAGGAGGGACAACAAATGTCCAATTTGCAGAGCCACAACCATATTTGTTGAACATGTTTTTTTCTAATAAGAAGGCTTGCTGTATGCCTTACAAATAGCAATGCATTTATGTTAACTAAAATAAATGTATGCCTCCTAATTTCTCTGAGACCCATTTCTCTTGTAATGATAAGTGCATTTCTCTTGTAATGATAAGTGGTTATTAATCGAGTGATGAGCAATGAGTTTACATCTCTTTGAAATAAATTTGTTATCAAATTATGAGCTCTCATATGGTCTTATTTATAAATTAAGATATTGATTCCATAATTTATACGTATATTATGCTTATTATTAAATGATGGTAGAATGTATTGTTTGGGTGAGATGTATGTTTTTCAAACCAATAAACTTATATATGTTTTCACTCATGAAAAATGAAATAAATAAAATAATAAAATAGGAAATATATATATATATATATATATATATATAGAGTCCTACTCCAATAGAAACTAAATTAGCCTAAAAACTAAAAACCAATTTCTGGACATTTTTTATCACTATTTTTAACTACAGAAATCACTAATTTGTACATAACATATCACTAATTTATATATAGCATTCTCGCGATATAAATATATATACACACATATATGCAACGTATATAACCATCATCTTCACCTAAATCGTAATAATGGACCTCTTACCATCATTACCAGATGTTTCAATGACTTGCCACCATTGTTTATCATCACTAATAATCACATACACTTTCCATCATAACTTACAAAACTAACGACTACTTACCATCATCATACACTTCTCTTGCGGCTTCTACCGCCAAGAACCTTCTACGGATGAATTGATCATCTATAATCGATTATCAATAGTTTAGATAAGTAGATTTTCTCAATTTGATAATAAAAATCGCTTTTTACATACTGTATAAAAACAGTGATTAGTGCAGTATAAATTAGTGATACCCGTAGTTATAAATAGTGGTAAAGAAAACTGGTTGGTAGAGCAATGGCTTTTAGTTTTTATTTTAGAGTGATTTCTATTTGATCCGAGCCTATATATCTATATATATATTTAATTCGATAAAGATCGAATATACTATTTTCCATGTAATTTGTTTTTATCTATGATATAATAACAATCATGGTATAATTTGTACATCAGTATGATGTAAAAGTTACACCATCTCATGTCATGGCGATGAGAGAAAACCAAAAACTATTTCTAATAAATATAACAGAAATGAAAGTTAGGGTACTAGGGATGACATAGCAGGCCATAAAGAAACTGGTATTTGGTGTCAATTGTTTTATATATTAAACTCCAGAGAATGAAAACTTTTTGAATTTCTCGTAGTTATTCACCATGATAATAAATTTTTTTGTTATTTATAAGATACTATCCTGATCACATTTCTTAGTTGGAATTCATTATTTATGCCACAATATCAATATTTCAATATTAATCCCTACACACTATATGAAGATAATTCTAGTCAAAATGACATATTTATCTTCTCTTTTTTTTTAATGGGACATTTTGCCCAAACAATTTGCCCAAATTCCGTCTGAATCACAAAACTCCAATTAGGTAGTTTTT